>NC_090064.1:14883116-14916879 GCF_038355195.1 Osmerus mordax
CAGAGACATTTCCTCCTCTCCATACACACTTCCCAAAACCAACTGCTACAACACACACACACACTGCCTGCCCCTGGTTCGGCCCCTCCAGGCCTTTGTGGCCCGTCATTTATATTTAACCCACACAGCTGCTGCTGAAAGGTCCACTCCCACTACAGGAACTTAACAGGAGGAGACAGAGGGAGGGAGGGAGGGAGAGAGGGAGGGAGGGAGGGAGGGAGGGAGGGAGGGAGGGAGGGAGGGAGGGAGGGAGGGAGGGAGGGAGGGAGGGAGGGAGGGAGGGAGGGAGGGAGGGAGGGAGGGAGGGAGGGAGGGAGGGAGGGGCTATCTGGGTTATGATGGGGGTAGGGGTACACACTGGGTTACAAACACTTTGGCTAATGGAGTTACAGTATTTGAATCAATAGAAAACCACATATACATGCACAAACGCAAACACATTCACACCCGCACGTGCACACACAAGTGCTCCCACCCTTTTATGCACACACACACACACACACACACAGCCAAGTCAACGTCAGTCTTACTAGAATACCCAAAAAGGATTACAAACTGCAACCCCCATCTCGTGTAGCTCTGTAAGCCTCCTCTTGACCCAGTGACCCTTGATCTCATTACCCGGACAACATGACTGGGAGCAGAAATCAATCCAGACTCACGTCAGACACCATCACACTGGCCTTATGTGACAGCTTCATAGGAGGGTGATTTATTTTGGAGAGTGTTGGAAAGCATGATCAGTTGTTAGGTGGCTACATGGTTGGAATTTATGTTAGAAATGTAAGTGGGAAAGAAACCCCATTCTGGGTCTCAATGTCCTACGATCAATAGAAATACATCCAGAAATATGAGTGTGTGCTATGACAATACTGTGTGTGTGTGTGGGTGTGTGGTCGGGGGGGAGGGGTGCATTACATTTACATTTAGTCATTTAGCAGACGCTCTTATCCAGAGCGACTTACAGTAAGTACAGGGACATTCCCCCGACGCAAGTAGGGTGAAGTGCCTTGCCCAAGGACACAACGTCAGTTGGCACTGCCGGGAATCGAACTGGCAATCTTCAGATTACTAGTCCGATTCCCTAACCGCTCAGCCACCTGACTCCCAGGGTGCAATGGAAGGGCTGTGTGTGTGAGTGTGTGTGTGTGTGTGTGTGTGTGTGTGTGTGTGTGTGTGTGTGTGTGTGTGTGTGTGTGTGTGTGTGTGTGTGGCGTGCTCCTTACTTAGACTGCTCAGCTGACGGATGATGGAGGAGAGTGTGTTGTTCATCACACACTCCAGCTCGCTGTCGATGCCGTCGGGTAGCTCCCCTCGACAGAGGTGCCGGGGGGCGATGTTTCTCTTCACCAGCGGCATGGTGACGCCTCACTCCGCCACACGCGCTCTGCATAGGAACAGCAATACATTCTCACACTCACAGCACTCACAGTGTACAGTACAGACAGAGTAAGTCCATGCCAGGTCATACCTGTTTATTAAAACACACACGTACTTGTGTACACACACTAACACCGTGAACTAGGCATAACGATAAGGCCAACAGTGTGTCTGGTCAGTGCCAGAAGACAGAAACAGCCAAATAGCAGAGAGATTAAGGTTTTAGGACAAGAAACTCCAGCTAAGTTAATCCTATCCATCCTTATCACTTCTCCAGATGGTCGGTCAGTTTAGACACAAACACTGAGGCACATGCACACGCACATGTACACACACACACACAGACACACGTGCACACACACACACAATTGTATTGTATTCACACAGACACCAACATACACCCACATAAACCATTTTCTTAAGAAGAAACGTACACTCCAAGACCAGACCCACACACAGACACACACACACACGCACACAAACCCACACTCGGTTGTGATTGGTCATAGAGAAAAACAATGATTGAACGCGCTTCCATAATGACTGACAGGAGAGAGGTCAGCGAGTGGACAAGGAGTCTGATTGGATGACAGCACGACAGAGCAGTACAGGATGAAAGTGGAACCCCAGGGTGCATCAGAGTGGCCATCTTATCTCCCCCTCTTCCTGTATCCTGTTTATGAGGTGTCCACCCAGCTCCTGCATCCTGTTCCTCACTATGTCACATGTCCATTTCCTGTCCATTGAGAGCGGTAAAACAACACCATCACTGCTCAAGGAGCAGCTGAAACAGAACCACACACACAGGAGAAGCACGCACATGCATTCAACAACTCATGCAATTGTATTAGTATTGCGGCAGACAGTTTTATCCAAAGCAGAGAGAGAGAGAGAGAGAGAGAGAGAGAGAGAGAGAGAGAGAGAGAGAGAGAGAGAGAGAGAGAGAGAGAGAGAGAGAGAGAGAGAGAGAGAGAGAGAGAGAGAGAGAGAGAGAGAGAGAGAGAGAGAGAGAGAGAGAGAGAGAGAGAGAGAGAGAGAGAGAGAGAGAGACAGAGAGAGAGACAGAGAGAGCAAGAGCCTTGAACACCTAGAAAGAAAATCCCCAAAGGCCGGACCAGTCCTCAGCTGGCCTGGGCCCACTAGCTTCCCCCTTCAGTGACAAACCAAACGAGGGGACAACAAAGAAGAAATGACATCATCGTCTGGCCCTACAAAGCACATTGAAAGCCACCAATTAGGCCTGGCCTTAAAGAGATAGTGCTGTTTTGTATATTCAACCAAATTACAATTTGGAAATCTCGTAATTACATCAACATTTAAAACAACTATTGTTTGAAATGTGTTTATTGGCTCACTGCATGGACGAGGAAGTTACGCAGAGCCAGAAGTTTGCGTGTTCTTGCTTTTGTCTGGAGAAACAATCACATCAATGGGGCGAAATAATTGCGGGTTTGAGGCAAATGAGGAGGGGGTGAGGGACGAGGAGGGGGGGGCTTAGTCTGTGTGTTACTGTGTGAGAGAAAGCTGGCGAATGTGAGTCAAGGAAACTGAGGCTGGAAGGGGTGTGTGACTGAGGTAAGAGAGAAGAGAGAGAGAGAGAGAGAGAGAGAGAGAGAGAGAGAGAGAGAGAGAGAGAGAGAGATAGAGAGAGGAGGGGGATGCATGAATGTGAGAAGTGAGTGGATGAGAAAAGAAAGAAAGAGCTTGGTGAAGAGTGTACATATCTGTGAGAGTGTGTGTGTGTGACACAGAGAGAGAGAGAGAGCGCGAGAGAGCGAGCAGAGAGAGAGAGAGAGAGAGAGAGAGAGAGAGAGAGAGAGAGTGGTGTTGGGGGAGGGGGGACAGAACAGGGACCTCAGGGAAGCCACTGAAAGGTTCCTGGGACAATGGAGCTCCGTTCACACGGCAACAGCCGAGTGCTCCCATGCATGCCTCCCCCCTCTCCCCCTCCCCCCAGCCTTCTTTAAGGCCCCTGTTCCCTGTGAAAAGAGAGCACTCCAGCCTTTACTTTACTAGAGAGAGAGAGAGAGAGGTAAAGATGGAGTCAGAAATTAAAGGAAAAAATAAGTATGTTCCATGCACAAAGTAATATATGCCATCTGTCTCTCTCTCTATCCATCTATTACAACACAAAAAAACGACATTTAGTTAACTTATGTGTGATTGGTCCTCTCTCTCTCTACTGCACCTCTCGGTTACACACACACTCATAAACACAGCCATTCTGCGATTCTGTCACACACACACACACTCTCATAAACACTGAGTCATCCTGCCATGCTCTCTATCAGCGTCTCAGATGGACCATTAGCTGCACATTTTGCGTCCCATCAGCGGAACTGACATCCTTTGAACTTTACAAGGGAGACAACCTGACGCTATCATGGGAGAGATGTACTTCCTGTGTCTCCCATTCACACACACACATACATACACACATGGTCACAGAGGTGGCTTTTACTATGGACGCTGGAACTCCATTACTGTAAAGTCTGAACCGAGCGATATTATACATTTATGAGCCAAGTACAGTCTCTCGTGCATCTTACGGAGCTGTGCTTTCGTCCTGATGCTATGAATATTGCAAAATGCATTACGTCAGGTTACACTGCCCTAAATATGACAGCACACCGGCTCATAATACACTTCCTTACAATCTCATCATAGGAAATGTTAACATATTGATTTTCAAGTAGCTTTTTTTTAAAGAAAAATCTACTAAATGACAGTTTGGATCCAAATGTCTGACTTACATTTTCCCTTCAATGCTCACCACCACATTTGATGAAAAGTGGTGGG
This sequence comes from Osmerus mordax, assembly GCF_038355195.1. Classification (NCBI taxonomy): domain Eukaryota; kingdom Metazoa; phylum Chordata; class Actinopteri; order Osmeriformes; family Osmeridae; genus Osmerus; species Osmerus mordax. Next base: position 14,887,296 of record NC_090064.1, read on the forward strand.
GTTACCTCCTGAAACGAAGGATATTGTAACCTAAATTGCATTGATTTTGGGCTCAGCAATTGGACGTAAAAAAGTTAGGCTACAGGGAAAGACTACATTGTTTCTACATTCTTGTTTTCTACGTTTCTATATTGGTGTGGCACTGTGAAAGCTCTTATGGTATAGTTAAACACACACACAAATGATGACAAGAACAATCAATCAAAGTTCCGCACCGTCGCATCCCGTTACTGACTGGTGACCCACATTTATTTACCAATGTCAGTTCCCATCATTCGCGTATTTAATACACTGCAGTTACTTAGTTTCTTGCTAACAAAAAAGCATCAAGTGCACCGTGGGCTACACGTTACGTTTATTTTCACTGATGACCAGCTTCGGCAAACGCGCGTTGTCTCGGATCTCCCCCAAAATATGTATTTTAGATGGTTCTAGCGTATTGACCACAATGACTAGTTTTAAACCCCCTGCATCCACTGGGGGTCCACCGGGGCCTTATGTCCAGCGGTCGAGTAGTAGTTCATTTGGACTCAAACAAATCAGGTTAGATATTGCCTAATTCAAGACAAACCCCTATATTTAAAAAAATTATATTTTGTCTTATTTACAGTTAAAATAGTATGATAGAACTCTCACCAGAGATCAGATATTTAGCAGATTTCCGTTCGTCCTCATGTCCCGTTAGATACTCCTATTTGCGCTGCCATCCTGTGTCCCTGGCCGTCTGTCCACTCCGAACAATTCACTACGGGGCGGGACCTTTCGGCAGTCACCACCAATCGACACTACACGACGGGGATTTAATAAGCAGAAAGCAATCTCTCGGTCCAATTACATCTCTTTAAATAGATGAGTGACGGCTGGGTTTCCCATCTTGAGTTGTACCAGGGATGGGAAGGGCGGGGTTTCTGTTTCGGGTCTGAGGCCAATAGGGTGGATAGTTTTTATGCAATCGGGTCCCCTTGCCGTGCCGACATGTAGTTTTTTATTTATTTATTTTTACGCGTTCTGGGGATAGGGGATTTACGCAATACTTTAAAATGACCCAACCAGATTCATAACAAATATCCATCTTTGGCTAGATTCAGGGAAGCTAAATGACACGTGGTCGAGCTTCTTTTGCTGATCCGGTAGGCGAATATCTGCCACCTCCATCACTGGGAAGTAGAACTGGGTGCATAGAAGCGTAAAATAACACAGGGTATCATTGCTCCTTTTCCGACAAGCGTGTGACCCATATGGAAAATAAATATATTTTTGCGATCCCGAATATAGGACTGACACGGGCTCCATTAAGGAGTTCTATTCCTGGAAGATAAAAAAATACGAAAAAGCACCCACTTGCACTTACTCCTCTATCCACAACATCCCTCTTCCACATCACAGACCTAATTAGATGTGTACAAAAACACTTAAAATATTGCCGTTTTTTCCTCTTTTATTGTCAGGATACTTGCTTCATGTAAAATATTTCAATACAATACAGTACAATGTTCCATCTGCTGTCCTCGACAATTGGTTGGTTTTGTCATGAAGTTCTAAGGCTGCTGACCACATCAGCCGATTTCATCCTCACCATGAACACAGAACCAAGAAAACTGATTAAATTAGAAACGACTAAAATCTTTTTTTTTTTTTTTTTCTCTCTCTCTTTTCCTCGTTCTTGCAGTGGGTGCCCCACATGCTCCCAGCACGCCCCAGTCAGCAGCTGTGTTCGGTCCCCAGCGAAGGCCCTTGTAGAGGCAGACAGACAAGACAGACAGACAGACAGGAGGACAGACAGACAGGAGGACAGAGGGATAGGTACTCTGTCGATGTCGTCAGTCACATAGCAGCTTTAGTCTCATCCAAGCTTCAACAGGAAAAGGGGAACCGGCTGGGTAGAGTTTGGGAGGAGGAGGGAACGGGGGAGGTGTAGGGTACAGGAGGAAGGGAGACCAACCTCCAACCCCCATCCCCCAAACCAAGTCATCTTCATTTGAATCTGTTGCAATGGAGCATCAGCTATGGAGATCCGTCTTCTGAGGGTCACAAATGAATGTGGTTATGACGCGCGAGAGAAGCTGACAGCATCCCTCCTCCTCCTCTTCTTCCTCCTCCTCCTCCTCCTCCTCCTCCTCACCCTCCCCCTCCCTGTTCAGAGCTCCGCTCCGCAGCAGTGCTGTTTCCAGGCCGTCACCCGTTCCCCTCAGCCTCCAGACGGCCTGCAGGGGAGGGGCACCCCTCTGGGGCGGTCTATGCGGTAGTAGGCTGATGCCATGGAAAAAAAAAAAAAATAGCCCCACTCGCACATCCCTCAGTACATTCTCCCGAGTGGGCGTGGTGGAGGGGGGGGAGGGGGGCGGGTGGGTGGGGGTCCGGGTCAGGGGGTCAGTAGCGGTGACTCTGGTGAGAGTACTGCGGAGGCTGCTGGGACGTAGAGGAGTATCCCATGCTGTTCTGGGGCAGTGATGTGCTTGGTCCTGGGTTCTGATAAGCAGCATGGGGATTGGAGCGCTGAACACGAGAGAGAGAATTGATTATAATAATAGATCGTAATCAATTGAACATGCCAACATCAACCAGATTACATTTAGTCATTTAGCAGACGCTCTTATCCAGAGCGACTTACAGTAAGTACAGGGACATTCCCCCCGAGGCAAGTAGGGGGAAGTGCCTTGCCCAAGGACACAATGTCATTTGGCACAGCCGGAATCGAACCAACAACCTTCTGATTAATAGCCCGACTCCCTAACGGCCCAGCCATCTGACCCCCCCCTAGATTAGGTGTGTCCTACCAAACTGACACACCATTTCAATAACGATTGAAATACACATCATGTTCTTCTATTAAGCTATATGTCAATACAAATTCCAATAGTTTGGGTTGTGTAAGTGTATACACACCCACACATCAGTGTACATATTTTAAAATGTTTATAATGCTAAGCAATTTATATATTCCCTTCATTATATTCAAATGATTAGAAAAGTGACCATAACACCAAGTCTTTCTATCTCCCACACAGTGTGTGTGCATCCATCTGCCCCACACCTGGTAGTCTGAGGTCATGATGAGGCCACTTGAGGTAGTGGTGGGCGGGACCACTCGCACCTTCTTCAGAGGAGGGCCCTGGGCGTGGCTGTTGTCAGGGTTACCGGTATGCCCGGCTCCGTTGGTGTGGTTATTAGCCTGCTGCTGCTGCTGCTGCTGCTGCTGGTTCTTCTGTTGATTCAGAACCACACCGACACAAGCCTTCATCAACCGTACACAACAGCGTAGAGAGATTACACCAAAAGTTCTCCCTACACACAGCCTATTAAAAACCCAACTAGAGGAAGAAGAAAAAAAAGACAAATACACAATATTCCGTAAATAATAACTCCACAGAAAACTTGTTACACAAAGAATGTACTAGATGTTATGAGGTATGAGGCACACACATTTCTTACTTTATCGGCCTTGTCCTCCGGCTCCTCCTCCGTCAGAAACTCTCTCTTGGGGTAGGGGATCTGACAGCCCGCGAACACACTGAGGACAGACGCACACAGGCTGAACATTCAACTACCAACACAACGGTTTTGTTTACCGTCAACACCGCCCAGTCGAGTTTGTTTACCGTCTCTAAATTCCAAACAAGGCAGTTTGCACAGGTGGATTTTACATTATGTCCACATTACATGTTTAGCTCTTGTCACACAGCCATGACACACTGATCTGTGTGTGTGTGTGTGTGTGTGTAGTTACTCTGAAGTTGGCAGAGGTTCCTCCAGGAAGTAGGAGTCCTGCATGGCCTGCTCAGAAGTGATCCTGCGGATGGGATCCATCGTCAGCAGTTTCTGCAGCTGTGGGGAGGAATGCTTGATAGATTTAGATTATCATACAGGTTCAGGGGTTCGCTTTTTTACCCCACTTCATTTCTCACTGCCATCGGCTACCACTTGGGTGTACTTATTGTTGAGACTTACCAAGTGGAATGCTTTGCTGTCCGGTTTGACTTTGTGTTTTTCCATATACTTTATAAGGCTGCAGTTTGTATACCTGTGATACAGATGGGAAAAAGTTCAGCAAGTTTGGATGAACTAAAATAAAAACAAATTAAAGGCTTGGAAAACTACACACAGACACACTCACGTGTTCCTTCTGAAATCTTTCATCAAGGTCGAGTGTTCTGGCATCTTCTTGATGTCCTCCCAGTCCTTATCTGTGAGCATCAGGAGATACCAGGATTACCTCATGTCAGGTCAGTTGGAGACACAGATTGCCTTGGCTCAGAAGCCAGAACTTAAATCTAACCAGAATCTCTCCCTAAACATCCGTTTCTTGCACCAGGAAGGAGGCCTGGTGAAAACCAGAGGCACATACACAGAGTACGTGTTTGTCCTGTTCTGGGTTCTTCTGCCCTGCGTGTCAAGTTTTGCAGGACGTCCAGAAGTCCTCACCTGCTGGGAAGCCCATGACGTTGAAAATGCGGTCCAGCTGGTCGTGGTGGTAGGGGTTACTGGTCTTAATGTCCTCCTGGCGACAGTGGAAGATGGGCTCAGAGGTCAGCAGCTCCGCAAAGATACAGCCGATCGCCCAGATGTCTGAGGGAGAGAAAGTGGCATTTTACATGTAATCATTTAGCAGACGCTCTTATCCAGAGCGACTTACAGTAAAGTACAGGGACATTCCCCCCGAGGCAAGTTGGGTGAAGTGCCTTGCCCAAGGACACAACGTCATTTTGCACGGCCGGAATTGAATCGGTAACCTTCTGATTAATAGCCCGATTCCCTACCCACTCAGCCATCGGAGCCAAGTGACAGACACACACGTCTCACCGATGGCTTTGGTGTAATGCCTGGCCCCCAGCAGCAGCTCTGGTGCTCTGTACCAGAAGGTGACCACCACAGGATCCAGGTCTGCTAAAGGCTTCAGCGGTGAGTTAAACAGACGTGCAAAGCCCATGTCCGCTGCAGAGAGGGGAATCAGAAACCAACTAAATAAACACAAATAAAATGCGACTTTAAAAAACAGAACAGGAGGTGTATAAAGGGTACAATGTTGTGATAGGAGAATGGGTCATACCAATCTTCACCCTTCCCCTCTCTGGGCCCTCCCCCATCACTAGGATATTGGCAGGTTTCTGAAAGGAGAATGTTACACGTCAGCATAAGGATATGTACTTTATCCTATGACCGAGATTGACAGCTCGTTATTAAAGATTACCAGTGGTTTGGCAGTGCTGCTCGTACATGGTTGGGAAATGTCAGATCCTGCCCTCTACTGGACAAATACTAGATATCAGCTCCTTTAGAGAAGGCCCCAAAGGGCCTAGCAATCTACAGAAAGCCTAGCTGTAAACATATGTATACTGAGTCTGTCAAAGACTGAAGTAAAACTAAATTCTCAAGCACGCACTTTTATGAGTCAAGCTCAAGCACGGTTATGAGTCACAACGAACATCACTGTAAAGCAGTGCGACCTAAAGGACCTTCTGGAGCATAGTTAATCGACCTGCCCCCTCCACAATCTCACCAGGTCTCTGTGAAGGACCCAGTTGGCGTGCAGGTAGTGTATGCCGTCCAGGATCTGGTAGAGCAGGGACTTCACCATCCCCCTGGGCAGCTGCAGGGGCTTCTTATTGGCCTTGGAGGCTCTGTGGAACTTTATGATGTGCTTTGGAGAGAACAGAGAAACCTTGTTCATTATGGTACGTGAGTGTGTGCGTGTGTGCATGTAATTGTGTGTTGATGTTTGTACACAGCATAGACCAGATAGGGTTTATGGCTTTCTGAAATTAAGGGGAGGATGTTTGTGAAACACTGGGTTAGGGTTCAACCTAAGCAAAACCCATACAAATCAACGCATGCCCATTTGGCTCTTTCTTACTTCAAACCAGATGACAAATGTAAATAATTGTTTACATTTACTTTAATGCAATTTATCTACATGTACATACAAAAATGGCATGGATGAGTTACATGGACAACAGTGGAAGGATCTGTAAAGAACCAAAAGTGTGTGTTGTGTGTGTTACCCAGAGGTCGTGCTCGGCGTAGTCGAACAGCAACCAGACCTTGCGGTCTGCATGTGACAAGAACACCTTCTGCAGTGAGATTACATTTGGGTGCTTCAGCTCCCTCAGCAGCTGTAACATCATGAATACAAAACTTTATTAGAACCGACGGGGACACAACAAAGAACATGGTGTTGTCTATATTTGGACATGTATGTAAGCAAATACTCACTGCAATCTCTCTGCACGCCGACATGGAGATGCCAGTGCCTTCTATTTGCTTCAGGGCATAGTCCTTATCGTCCTTTCTGTAAGCAGGGAAGGATATGCCACATCAACACAACATATTACATTTACATTTAGTCATTTAGCAGACGCTCTTATCCAGAGCGACTTACAGTAAGTACAGGGACATTCCCCCGAGGCAAGTAGGGTGAAGTGCCTTGCCCAAGGACACAACGTCAGTTGGCACGGCCGGGAATCGAACTGGCAACCTTCGGATTACTAGCCCGACTCCTTCACCGCTCAGCCACCTGACATACTACAACTCCCAGAAGGCCTAGCTACCTGACTGGATTCATAAAGGGGGGGGAGTCAGGTGGCTGAGCGGTGAGGAAGTCGGGCTAGTAATCCGAAGGTTGCCAGTTCGATTCCCGGTCATGCCAACTGACGTTGTGTCCTTGGGCAAGGCACTTCACCCTACTTGCCTCGGGGGGAATGTCCCTGTACTTACTGTAAGTCGCTCTGGATAAGAGCGTCTGCTAAATGACTAAATGTAAATAAAGGAAGACAGTTGGCAGCAGTGTTGTGGGGTCCAGGAGGGAGATCATTCAATCATTGAATTACCTCTGGATTTATGTAATCAACCTCACCTCCAAGCCCCAGTAGAGGGGAGAGGAAGCAGGCCATACAAGGCAGCTGGTGAGGGGCTACTTTGTTGCAGCACTAGAGGAATATTGATGGATGATACACTGAAAAAGACTGCAGGGAAAGGCTGAAAAAACCCTTCCTCTTTTCTAGTCATAAACTGCTCTCTTTGCCTCCACGAGTACTGTTTAACTCCTGGAGAACAAATTAACTCAGAGAATCTTGTAAACAGCAGTCTCCTAAGGAGAACACAAACATCTTTAAACACTCAGGCATCTTAAAATGTGCTTCAGGTCGCCAGTAAGTCTGGGCTGTGGTGAAAGGCTTGGTGGAATAAATGTACCTAGAGGCGCTGAGACTGATCTGCTACTAACAGCACAGATCCACTCACTTGAGACCAGATTATTATTTTCAGACAATAAAAGAGACACACACAAATACTTGTAGACAATACCATTCTAGACAAGACTCCTGAATCTTATTTGTAGCAAAAGACAACAAAAAAATCCAAACTAGATTTGATTACATGCTCCAATAAATGTGTGATTGAGTTCACATGGGGCAGTATAAGTAAACTGACACGTTATTGGTTTCATACATTTACAGTGCTGTTACCTAAAACAATTACACATTATTACGGTTAAAAAATTGACAAATAAGCCATTGCAACTTTCTTATAACTCAGCAATTGTGATGCATGTTTCCCTCTATACACTTCACTGAACAAAGACTTGCAAGAAAAAAGATTAAATAATGGCATATCTTCCTGAAATTGTCGACAGTGAGGCAATTACTGTCACTAAGAGAGCAGGCGGCTTGACTAAACATTACCCCCCACATTTCCTGAACCTGACAGCAGCTATAGTAGCCACATAACATAGGCATACATCAGCTCATTTTACATATGGCTTCTGTTGTTGGAGATCAAACATCACAAAATGGTGACATGAAACAAACCCTGGCTCTAGTAGAATTAGGAGGCAGGATTTGTTTCAAGAACCCCCCACTGCCCGCACACACACAAACAGGTGAGGTATAACAACATCCCGTGCTATTCCGTCGCTGTGCACAAGCCTGTCAAGACGCTGTCATTTGAAATACGAGCAACGATTACAATGGCGATATTTGCTGCTGAATTTGTCGAGCACACTGCACGGCCAATGACACGGGGCTTGGCAATTGATGTCAGTGCTCTTCACAAGACAGACATCTTTGTCATGATGCTGCTTTTGGATTAGCCAAAGACCTCCGCAGTCCAGGTTATGTGACGTATAATATCCCCCCACTGGATTCTTAAAAAAAATGTACATATTCTATAAATTAGCTTCGACCAAATTAGGTATATTTATACGACGAATGTCTTTCAGATACTGAGTCTAGAGAAAAGCCGTGGGCGACACAATTGGGAGTTTATAGGAGAAACTGACGTAGTTTTGCGAGCTACTTGCAAGGCCTTTGCTATCAACTCACCCATCTTTTCTCTTTGCTTTATATACATGACCGTATGTGCCTCTTCCCACTTTGCACCCCTCGTATTCGAAGAGGTCTTCGACTCGCTCTCTTTCTCCGGTCAGCTTCACTTTAAAATCATAGTCCATTTTCTCTGTTGTTTTGGTCAATTATCCTCCCCTTCCTTTTAAAGCGCCGCTTGGGAGGCAACTTACTTCAACAACCCCGGTTTGTAATCTAAGTTGCCTTCCCTTGCGTCGCTCTGTCCTCAGTCCAGTTTCCACATTTAATAGTTTAAATGATCTGTTAGTACAAATGAAGATGTACAGTACTTGAAAAACCAGATGAGATAACAGATAGTCCTTTCTCTCGTATTATCCTGCTACTGCGTTTGTCAACCGGTATTTCACTCGGGAGAACGGCGTAATTGTGCACGGCACTGTCGCAAACTGCCGTTATTGCATCCACCAGTAAAGAGAATTGTTGGGGAATAAATGGTTGAGGCGCACCACGTGGATTTTAACTCTTTGTAATACGTAATGGGATTTAATAAATGTAGAGACATCAGACTTTTGAACTTTAAATATGACAGTCTAAATGCATTTCCTAATATAAATATGTTTCAATATAATTTAATAATTATGATGCAGACGTTGTCTAATAGACGCCAGGCGCCAGTCATTTCTCACAAAGAACATGTCATAAACCTCCCTGAGTATTTGCCTTGCATACGCCTCATCAGATAGTAGCCTATCAGCTAACGGAAAACATTTTATAGAAGGGACACTGCTTGACCAGTTAATAACCTGAAAACAATCACATTTTTGTATTAAAAGAAAACTATCCTTCAGCATTTAGTTCACAGCAATCGTAAAAAAGCAAGACAATTGCATAGTTTGATATTAACTCAAAAACAATTATTTATAGCAATTTCCCCATGGAGTTAGGATACGTTTACTTCACATACTGTTGTTTGGAGATCAACATTTAGAAAAACAGCAGCACCATTTTATTCCACTGAGAGGGATAGGAACCAATGCGTCCATGTTGACTGCTCTTCGGTTGGTGTTAGGTGTTGCACTGTTGGTCCCATCTTGGCTACATTGTAGATCGGAGAGGAGAGCAAGCCCGTCCATATTACAGCTGCTGTGTCAGGTACCAAATACCTCTAAATGGCGTTGTCATCTCCTCATATTCACAACAGAAACATTTCCTGGGTTATGTGCGTATGCACTTTATTTGAGTGTTTTTAAACAAAATCGATTACCTTGTTAACATCTATTAAATAGAGGTTCCCTTAGCATAGCTCACTAGTGTGGGTAATGTTTGCTAGCTTCACACTAACGTAGCTAGCGCAGCTGCCGACATTAAAGCTGTTAGCTGACATTAGCTAACAAATGCGTTGTTCATTCAAAATGACAGCTCGCAGGTTTAAAAGACAGGGCGACTCTTGTGTTATGGTAGAGCCGGGGCTGAAAAGTGTAGACAACATTTACTGCATTTTGTCCTTATATGTAAGTGATGATTCTTTGTCTTCTACTGTCGCGTAGTGCGCTTACATCAAGCCCGATTACTCTATCATGTCCCTCCCACCTTGTGAAATGGTTGGGCACTGGACCTGTCTGTAATAATTCCCATGTCGGTGATTGGTGGGTAACTAGGATGACGCGGTCAGTTTTCCTCTGCGTTCTTCAACATGGCCTACTGTATGGTATGTTGAAGGGAGACGGGATTACTGTAATGTTAGCTTGACAACGTGTATGTTTCTGTTAATATGTTAAGTTGAGGACACGTTATTTGTATGTAGCTTACACACAGTAGTATGTTAAAATGACGGTGGCATTAAGGCACGTGAATGAATCAATGAAGTTAGCATTGCTAGCTGTCAGAATTCGGGAGGTGAGCTAGCTAGTCCTGTTAAGGTTTGCCATGTAGACGATTGCTAGCTAGCTTGCTTGATTTTTTGTTATGTCGGCTTTCACGACCTCTTTACTGTCCATGTCTTTCAGAACAAAATGGATGGCGTTCTTGGCCTGTATTGTTTGTTCACTGACAATGACATATCTCATTTAGAAGACTTCCCTGCAACTTGACGTCGTTCCACCCACAATATTGCCGTTCTTTGATTTACTGTATATAAAATCCTGCCTTGACATAGCACGGAAACATTGCCTATGTGTTTTAAAGCATCTTGACTTTATGACAGCAAGTTGGATCTGCGTAGGCTTCTACCATGTCATCATGTGACTTTGCAAGCTTATCAGTGAGATTGATAGGCATGTTGAGTCACTTTCCAATCTACTGGTTCAGCCAATGGCGTCAGTTCTTGCTCCCATTCAAATCTGATTAAATCAGTGTCTCCCCTGAAGTGTTTTTCAAATCGCTGACTGACCCCCTCCTGTATGGCAGCGGTTTCCATGGTGATGGACCCTCCTGGTGGGCGAGATGAGCGAAGGAGACAGGCGGAGCGTCTTCGACGGGAGGAGGCGTACTATCACTTCATCAACGAGCTAAGCGAAGAAGAATACCGTCTCATGAGAGACAGTAACCTGCTGGGCACACCTGGTAGGATTACCATGACCAACCAAAAAGCATCTGCTCACCAATCACACAACCGCAACCCATCCAGCGTTCACGTAAAAAACCACACACCACACAGAGCCTCTTGATTGGACCCGATACTTCTAGAGAGTCTGACATCCTACACATGATGTTTTCCAGCACTAAGACTAACCCATGAGATGGCTCGTATGAATATGGGGGATTTTGGAAGCAGGGATGCTGTTGTCCTGACGGGGGTGGTGTTCTCTGTCTCTTCTCCAGGGGAGGTGACGGCAGAGGAGCTGCGGCAGCGCCTGGACGGAGCGAAGGAGCGCGTGTCGTCCCAGCCCCGCCCTGAGCCACGCCTGCAGAACCCTGAGGCAGGAGAGGAGGAGAGCAGCAGTGGTGAGGGGGAGGAGGGAGAGGGAAGCGGGGAGGAGGAGGAGAGAGGGGAGGAGAGTGGGGAGGTGGAGGAGGGGGGGAGAGGAGAGGTGAGCGTGGAGGAGGAGAGAGGGAAGCGGGGAGGTAGAGGAGGCTGAATAGGGGCAGGTAGATTAGGTTAGTTTACGTGTATAGTATTTACTTAGATAAGGCTTTATTGCTTATGGGTTAAGTATTAGTTTACCAAGGTGGTCACGCTCATGACGTGTTTGTTTCAGGGGCTGCTGAGCCAGGAACGGAGCCCTCAAACGGGGACTCACTGCTGGAGTGGCTGAACACGTTCCGGCGTACTGGCAACGCCACCCGCAGCGGGCAGAGCGGCAACCAGACCTGGCGCGCGGTCAGCCGCACCAACCCCAACAGCGGGGAGTTCCGCTTCAGCCTGGAGATCAACATCAACCACGAGCAGCCGGAGCCAGGGGAGCACAGCGAGGCTCCCGACCCCACGGAGCTGCCCCTTCCCCCCTCATCCACGGCCTCAGCCTCCATACGCACTGCCCCCTACACGCCCCCCCCCCCGGCCATCGCCCTACACCCCCCCAAGGATCACTCCGTACACCTCGGCACGCCCCACTTTGAGTAGGAGGGCTCAGACACGGCGCACTCGCAGCAGCACCACCCCTCCGGTCACCGCCCCACCCCCCTCTACCCCGGTGGCCCCTGTTACCCCGGCTCCAAGAAGAGGTGTGGCCTTGCACCTCCCATCCGCCCCTCCCGTTGTGCCCCCTAGCCCTCACAATCCGAGTAGCCTCTCTCTGCCTCAGCCCCCCAGAGCAGCCGTGGCGGAGGGGCAGGAGGAGGCGGCTGCTGCCCCAGACTGTCCCCGCGTGGCCCTCCAGGCCGGCGGCTCCCCGGGGCCGCTAGCGGGTCGAGAGCCACGCAGCAGCAGGACTCGATCCCGCGGACGGATCCGCAGGGCGACCGCAGGGGTCGGGGCCTCCTCCCGGTCGTCACGGCGAAGCCGGTCCCCTCTGCAGAGGAGCCCCGCCCCCGGCGTTGCCCTGCCCTCTAGTGGCGGCAGCAGCAGCAGCAGCTCCAACGCCCACACTGCCGAGCCTGGCCATGGAACCCCCTCTGTTCCCATAGCGACGGCGGAGGCTGCAGCAGAGCCGGCTCCTCTGACGGAGCCCGTCCCCGAGGCGGGGGAACAGGAGGGTGAGTCGCACGCGGCCGGCGGAGCGGGAACAGGCGTGCGGCGACACCCCACCATCATGCTAGATCTGCAGGTGAGGCGGATCCGTCCGGGGGAGAACCGCGACCGGGACAGCATCGCCAGCAGGACACGCTCACGGGCCCGAGCCGCGGAGAACACCGTCACCTTCGAGAGCGACAGCGGCGGCTTCCGGCGCACCATCTCCCGCTCGGAGCGGGCCGGGATCCGAACCTACGTGAGCACCATCCGGATCCCCCTGAGGCGCATCAGCGAGACGGGGCTGGGGGAGCCCAGCTCCACCGCCCTCAGGTCCATCCTGCGGCAGATCATGACGGGCTTCGGAGAGCTCAGCTCTCTCATGGAGACGGAGGCCGACTCGGAGAGCGCCGCGCCCGCCCACCCCGACCCCAACGGCCCCAACGTCACAGCCACCGCGCAGGCCTACCGGATCCACAGCAACGAGGGCATGCTGGGCCACGTGGGCGCCGCGGGGGCGGAGCCTGCGAGGGAGGGGCTAGCGGGGTCGGTGGAGGAGGAGGCTCAGGCGAGGTTAGGAGGGGGCGTGGCCAACCCCAATGAGGGCCGGCCCACCAGCAGGGACACCAACAACCTGGTGGAGAACGGAACGCTGCCCATCCTGCGGCTGGCACACTTCTTCCTGCTCAACGACGAGGAGGACGAGGAACACCCTCGCGGCCTGACCAAAGAGCAGATCGACAATCTGGCCACGCGCACCTACGGCCAGGCCAGCTTGGAGGGCGAGCTGGGCCGAGCGTGCAGCGTCTGCATCAACGAGTACGCCCAGGGCAACAAGCTGCGCCGTCTGCCCTGCGCCCACGAGTTCCACATCCACTGCATCGACCGCTGGCTGTCTGAAAACAACACCTGCCCCATCTGCAGGCAGCCCATCCTCGCCGTACACCAAGACTGACCCCTGACCCCGGGCACCACCTCGCCCCCTGCAGGCCTAACCGAGCATGCCCGAGTGGGCCGTGCATGTACATAGTGCTTTCATGTCTTCATTTCATCGAGAGATATCCGTCGTGTTCCAGATGTAAAAGTAGAGCCACAAGCGGGGAAGAAAAAGGAAAAAAAAGACTAAAACAATAAATGCAGAGAATTAACAAAGCTTTATTTTTTTAGATTCCTCATTTTGTTTTCAGCACTTTTGTTTTTACGTTCTTTTCTTGCATTACTGTTTTGGGGCGTCTGTCACAATGCTTTGGAGCTCTATGTTAACAGATAGCACTAACGCTTAAAGGAGCTTCACTTGCTGCTGCTGACTAGTCTCACTGACTCTAACTAAGCCTGATCCATGTGGCTCCTCATCACAAACGGACTACAGCAATCAATCTCTGGACTTGATTTGATCAAACCATGTAAATATAAGTCACCGCCGCCTGTGTGAGAGGTTGAAGTTAAGGTTTGTACGTAATGGCAGTAACAGAAGAAGAAGAAAAAAAAAATTGTTTTAAAGCTCTGACATCTTTCTTTTAAAGTGTACTCGCAGAAGTTTACCCAATATTTGTTTTATTTGACAGCAGTTGCCTCATGTGTTTTCTATTACACTTTTGATTTTACTTCCAATAAGCCAGTGATCCATCAGAGTGTGTTGCATTATTACTCTTGTGTCTTCCATAGACACCCATTAGACAGTGACGGGTCAATTCAGAAACACGGGCAACACATCAAAACTTAAACACCCCTAGAAAGCTGATGATAATCAAGTATCTGGTAAAGGCACGATGCAGAGAGCCCTTCTGGTAGACCCACAGTCTGCTGGGGTATTCTGGACGGGAACGTTCACGATAGAAAAAGAGCAGTGCAACAACACACAAATTGGGGAGGGGGGGGGGGGAAGTACAGTTTTGTTTATCTGTTTGTTTACACCACGTAACCCTGGGAAACGGAGTGCCCCCTCAGAATGTCTCCGACCGAGAGCCTCGCACCTCCAGTCCTGATGCACCCTGCTCTGATGCCTGTGTGATTGAGCCCCTGACAGACACACACCTGCACTGTGTCTTTAAGAAGGAAGACAGGAGCCCTGTCGACATCCAGGGAATGGAGCCGTGGTAACCATAGAGCCCAAATTCTCCTCTTGTTTTCTTTACATTTATTTCCAGAAAATACGATTTTTCTGAGAACCTTTCACCTCTGATGTTCAGTGTTATCGCATAAGATATCCTGATTATAACCCCACCCTGCACACACACACACACACACACACACCTTGGGTTCCTCCCTGTGCAGGGTCATTGACACCAACGGGGGCAGTATTCACAACAGCTGGAAGTGTGTTGTCCGACCTATAAGGTTTGGTACTGTTTGACCCTGTGTGTGTGTGTGTGTGTGCATATATGCGTTATTATAAACGTGTACACGTGTGTGTGTATGAGTTGTATGATAGATCTGAAGGAAATGACTCAAACGAATGTCCCAATATGGTTATCAAGAAGCATCCATTTCCCGAATGTCTCATCAGATACAGTTGGAGGAGTGTAAGGCCAACCAATTCAGAAGTGAATATTTATTCTGTTCCTATTTAATGAGATAAAAACAAGTTTGAAATATCAATATGTATTATGTTATAATGTGATGAGATTAAAAAAAATCAGTTAAGATGAATATGTATTATGTTACTATGTAATAAAAATAAACACATGGGTTTTCTTCTCTGCTACTTAACAATGGAATTAAATACAGCTTTGTTATGCCTGTAGATCTGTGGGCTTCATTTCCTGATGTTTGGATGTTAGTGTGTGTATTTACACTGCATGTATGTTCCTCTGATTCTCTCAGGGGCCACCATAACTTGCCTTGTTTTTCCAATAACAGATTCCAGCCCAGTCTCTTATGTTTTAAAAATATAGAGTTTAGATTAAATAGCATACAGTTTTTTTTGTGTGTGTTATTGTAGGTTATCGTGGTATGGTGTATGCAGACTTGATGAGTTCAGTAACCTCTGCTAGTCCAATTATAGATTATTATAGATATTACGTAACCTCTGACAATGGGGGACCGTGACCGCAAAGCAACGCTAGCAGTCGATAGGCCCATCGGCAAGTTTATAGACACGAACGCGCACGCACGCACTCATCACACCACTCGCGCGCGCCTGTCGCTGAGCCCAGCCAGCTCAACAAGCTAACTCCGATGTCTTCAGACCAACCGACGATGATCCGTTTCCCAGCGACCGCCTTGTCAGAGGCCCGCATTTCCCCGCTGTGTCCGTGAGTCGTGAGCATGCCATCGACCCGGTCTTCCTCTTCCAGCTCGATAGACACCCTTGTAGCACCAGGATGTATTTTAACCGGAGATCGAAGAAAATCCACAGCGAGGGAGGTAAGCACGAATAGTGGGGTGACGATGTGCCCTCCACCGAACGCCCATCCGATCTGTCAGTGACATGACGTGTGTCGCGATATATTTATTACAGTTGTGTGGCACAATATGCTAACCTCACGCGTTCACACTGCGTAGTGCATGTTTCAAATAACGGTTATGTTTGGACTGCCTTGCTGAGCCAGGACTGCGGCACGGGGGCGGTGCAGCCTTGCGTCGCTCATCGCGCCATCATGTGCGCACACATAACCTTGTTATTATGGCATGGACAGTATAGGTACAAAGTAGTTAATTCACCAGTGTAGACTGTCAGACGAATTACTCCGACCAATGTATTGGATAGGTGTTGCAGGTGCAGTGGAAAACGAGGTGCGATGTGTTATGCGCGCTCCCGTATTTTAAGGGTGCAATGCTAATCCCCATTACATTGTGTTATGATCAAAGGCTAAACGATGCAGGGGAAAAGAGACAACCAAGCAGACAGACCATATGAGCTTTCTGAAGTGCGACACATAACACCATCTCTAGGCTATGTCTTAAACACCACGTGATTCTTTAAAGAGCTCTATTCTAAGCCCATCTCAGGATGTCCATCCGTTTTCAGGACAGCGAGGACAGGCGCCTGGTCACTGAAACAGTTTAACCGAGGTGAATTTAAGCCTTCACTGCATCCAACAATTAGGCTACTGCTACATGTAACACTTTGCTTTCCGGTTATTATCATATACAGGACTAGCTAGCTTCCTATCTGGATGCGCACGGTGCCAGTCCTAAAAGTTATCCCATGAGTTGACGTCATGCACATGTGCAAGCGGTTTGGGCAGCACATCCCTCCCACTGCCCAAGTAACTTTTTAAAAGCTAAACTACAATTGGACATTCGCACTTCAAACGCATGTGAACATGTGAATTAATGATGCATGTGTTTTTTAAGCGTACAATGACAGTCATAAATTAAACAAAGCCTACTTATTCAGTGCAGGCCTGCTTTGAAGGCGATGACCAGACGGCATTGATTAGGCTCTGTGTTGAGTGTAATACATTGGGCTTTTACTGTCTTTGGATAAGCTACATGTATGTGCTTTTCCCTGTAGCTTTTTTCTTTCCCAACACTACGTACAGACCGAGATGCAACTTGTTTTTTTCCACGGATGGCGGGAATAATAAACTATTTTGTTTATTGGCGGAGTGGGTTTAAAGAAATGTTATTGGATGAATCAATGCTGCGGAGGTAGTTGGAAGAGGTCGGTTTTAGACGGATCACAGCTGACTGGGGCGATTTTGCATCAATCCACAGGAGGAGTTAGTTTTAATGTTTTAATGTAGGACGGGTGCACGTGTTCAACGGTGCGCTTGGGTCAGCGGTTCCATGAGGAGTGACTGGCAATGCACTGTGGGGCCGTTTTGCCGATGTGAATACCGCTAACCCTCCAGCAGTTTCCAGAAATAGAAAGTGGGGCATATTGTCGGGATTTAGCCTACAGAATAGGGCGAGTATCCTCGCGGTAGCTAACGATCCCAATTAGACAGAATGACAACAGCGAAACACCATTACGACGCATGTGTAGGCTTAATAGAACACTCGTGGTCAAGGTTGCCGATGATAGGCCACGGTAAATAGACATTTAATAGGGTATTTTCTGAGGGGCCGTGTAGGTCTTAAGCACATTATATCGCACAAATACAAGTGAATTACTCATGCATAGGCTACATACTGAGTAAACCTTGCACTCCCACGAGGGGCAGTGTAGGACGTTTGCACGTTGAACTCGTGCAACTACAGATAAATTGCTCTGACATTATACTCTGTAAACCTATATACAAACTCAAATGTGAAGTTATACATACTCCTGGTATGTAGCGCTTACACATATATGATAAACACTCGCTTATACTGTTTCCTACCTCTGAAAAGACGTGCACATATTGTTGAAGAGTTATAGCCAACATTCACAACTGAATCTGTTGAACAACGAAAATACAAAAAGTTGATACATATGATTAGATTGTATGTTTTCAAATGTGTAAGTGTACGTTTTTCTGTGATATATGTATGTGTGCTCCTACATGTTGATGTGTGGGATTTTCACTACTGATGGTCATACAGGTATTTGGAGAATCATAGTTTCATACGTTCCTTTTTAGACTTGGGTTTGGCTCTAGATTAGAGAAACTTAACTATGTTATAAGGGCAGGAAATGGCAAAAGATGAGACCTTTCTGTTTCAGGACTGCAGAACTCTCAATCCCCATCTTAGATTCAAACTAACAACCCTCTTGGGACTGTTACAATGTCCCCCTGGGAATCCATATACTAGTCTTTTACTTGACTATTAAATCAGATTCAATGTAATTGCAGCCCTTTGACATTAAATATCATAGGGCTTGACTTTTGCTCATGGATGTCAACACATTTACATTTAGTCATTTAGCAGACGCTCTTATCCAGAGCGACTTACAGTAAGTACAGGGACATTCCCCCGAGGCAAGTAGGGTGAAGTGCCTTGCCCAAGGACACAACGTCAGTTGGCATGACCGGGAATCGAACTGGCAACCTTCGGATTACTAGCCCGACTCCCGAGGTCCCGAGCACACGAGGTCTTCCTCTGACAGTCAGTGCCCTGCTTCACTCACTCTGCCCGTACACATCACAGCTTCTCTTTATCTTTTATTCTGTAATCCCTCCTGCTTATTTATCCTAATCACCCGTGCTGCCACACACCCCTGTGTGAGTGACGTCTGTCATCCCAATCTGTCACACACACACATACACACACACACACATACATACATACACACACACACACACACAAAGAACACTGACATACACACTCAAACAGGAGGTGACAGCAGATAAGGGGAAACCGTTAGACAGACAGAATGCAAATTTACAGGTTTTATCATTTACAAGCTTGAACTGTGAACCTGGTGAAACCACATCATTGATAATGGATATTCAATCAGACATTGCTTGAATCTTTTCATTGTCTCATCCTCCCAATACCTCAGTGTAATCTTCCAAACCCAATGTAGGGATTGAAGAAAGGGAGAGTATAATGTGCCTGCTATCTGCTTGGACGGTACAGCAAACTGAATAGCTTCAGTGTTGTGGATTGGGTTTCGTATGCGTGAACACAGACTAAAGTGAAGGGTGTTTTTGTTTTTGTGCAAGCCTGGGTGACAATGATTATCTGGCAATGCTGGATCTGCTTGGTAAAGATAATGCCTCGTTGTCATGGTTGCCACTTCTTAAAGGATACTATTTAGGAGGTAACGAGCTGCAGCAAAGCGGCCCCTAAAGTACATACTCAGCTAGCCATTGGGGGGCACTATTGTACACGCTTTATCTCAACCTGACCCTAAATCTCTAATATGCTGTAGATGTACCAAAACCGGTAATCGAACACTTACATTCACTGTCAATGGTGTAATTTCCACCCATTCGTTTAGCAACACACATACTCGCACTAACAAAAAACTCGATTGTAGCTTCCTCACATGTGTGTGTGTGTGTTGGATGGTTGTGCGACTGACTTCCTGTCTCATGTGTGTTGTTCTCTCCTGTGGTGGCCTCTCTCCGGCTCCCCCAGAGCAGTTAGTGTTGACCCCCATTAGGCAGGACTCTACAGACCTCCAGGACCCAGAGCTGGGTGCCGGAGTCACCATGCGCTCCCGCCTCGCAGACAGGTTTGACAAAAGTGAGTGACCTACGCTCAGGCTGGCGCCCTCTACTGCTTGGGAGGCATGGGTGCATGCAGCCAACTTAGAAGGCAGGAGAAGCAGTAGTCCCCAGTCCTGATCCGGGAGAGCTACAGGCTCCACCTGATCAACAGCTCTGATTAGTCATTGCTTTGATTGGTCATTGCTCTGATTGGTCATTGATCAGTGGAGAGGGAGGAGTTGGACTCGGTGCTGGACTGTAGCAAAAGCCGGCACACCCTGTAGTTTACCATGACCTGGGCTGACGACCACTGGAATAGTCTGCTTCTGTGCACAGTCACTGCATGTGCTTGTCCTGCTTACACTACCTAGACAGCCTACTTGAAAAGGGCAGGTCTACATCCATACTACATGCATTACCTCACCATGTAAGTGTATATTGATCGGAGTCATTATTTAAAAAATATATTTATGCTTGTTAAGCACACTTAAAGACAGTCATACTTGCAGACATTAATGCTTTCCGGTAGACACACTCGTCAACAGACACATCTGGTTTGTACAAATAAATGTACAATTTAGAACACACGTATTGCACATGCATATGCACATGACATGCCTTTTAGCATGCGCATAGATGCATGCATGTGTGAGTTGTCTGGTGTGTTTTAAAGGGGCCAAGTAAGAGATCAGCAGCTGCATGTCTGGGACGTTGCATGATGTGGGTCTGCATTTCTGCATCAGGTGTGTGGCGGTCAACTTCAGAGACCACATATGTTCATGTGTGTCGGTCTGTGCCGTCGGGGACATCATTTCCGTTCCCGCGTGTTCGCGATCTCACCTGCAGGATTAGAGGTGTGTGATTATCAGCAGGTGAAGTTGCAGAGCAGACACAGAGGGGATTATCATCCCTGCTCACTCTGCCTCTAAGAGGCTTTCATCCTTTACTCCCCAACACCATAGCCATAGCAACTGGACCTACTGGCCCGCCTAGAAACAAATGGACCTGCAAGTGGACCTTCAGCAGGGACGTGTCATGCCGGTCGCCATTGGGTCCAGCCCAGCCACGGGGGGCAGCCCAGCCACGGGGTGCAGGGGTGCTAAAGTCAGGCGGCGCTCTGTAGGTAAAGCTTTCCTGACCTCATGAGACGGCCTGCCGAATCACACGTGTGAAGAAGAGACCGATGTAATTCGAAGATGGCACCACAAGTATTGTGGTGTTAAGAACAACAACAAAAAAACGTTTATGAAAGACGTTTTCCTTGGCTGAAAGCAGATTTGTTTAGCTGTATTAAATCTAACTTGAGGTGGTTGGTAGTTATTGTGCATTTATATCTTGTGAACCTGTGTGACTTTGTGGTGACAGAAGAGCGTCTGTCTTCTGAGGTTGAACGTCAGTATCGGTGTGACAGTGCGTTCTGAGTTGTCACTGTTGGACTAAATGTTTTGACATCACAAGCACAACGATTCAGGGCATTTAGAACATAATAGTAGCGGTCAGGCTAATTGGGACTGTACAATGGTCGCTGAGGGAGAAACAGTGATAGTGGTTGACATTTAAGTCATGTGCTGAGTGAAGG
This sequence comes from Osmerus mordax, assembly GCF_038355195.1. Lineage (NCBI taxonomy): Eukaryota > Metazoa > Chordata > Actinopteri > Osmeriformes > Osmeridae > Osmerus > Osmerus mordax. The sequence goes on from NC_090064.1 coordinate 14,908,305, forward strand.
CATGGATGTCGAACAGATGCAGGGTGTCTGGTGAAATCGACTCTGCCTTGCTGGAGAATAGAAATGAATTATGCAGCCTACCTCTATGTATTATTCAGGAGGTTCAGCCTGGTTTTTAGCAGTGAAATGTTGGCATTTAGCCAGACTAGGTTTGGGTTCAGCCCAGAGCAGACACTGTGCTGAAACCTTTGATATGTGACCGTCTGAGTACTGTGGTCTAGTCTTCCATTAACAGCATTGGCCGCCTGCATTCCAGCCCAGGTGATAAATGTATGGGAGTAAAGGCAAGGTTATCAGCAAGGGATGAGTTTAACTAGGGCACATGTAGATAGCAACCATGGGTACAATCAAAATACATTGTCAGCTCTTGTTTCACCTGCTCAGGTGACTACAGCTTGTCAGTCGTGGCTTTCAGGAAGTCAGGGCATGTGGGTCTGACCTACCCAAGTAGGTTAGCAGGCAGGCTCCACTGTTCTCGCGTGACAGAGCCTGGAGGTCAGCTGGCAAGCTGACTCAACAGACAAGCATCGGTAGCGGGTTACCGAGGTTCCTGTGCGCCATCATGGATGAGTCACAGATGCATTGATCTTCTCTGGGATAAATCAGAGCTGAAATGGGTTGCTGAGAGGGCCAGTATTGATCTGTTTAGAATGAAAGGTAGATTGAAGAGGTGGAAAGTACAGTGAGAGTGGACCTGGATCATTAGGGCAGAGAAAATAGGTTAAAAGGAGACAGTAGAAACAATTTTTGGCAAAGAATGGAAAAAGTGAGCAGGGGTCAGTGTCCCCCACCTGTTTGGGAAGTGAATATAAAAACACGTAGAAGCAGATTTAGAAAAAAACAAAAAGTGTCGCCAAGACTGTGTCCGTCTCGTTTTCACACTTCACTTAAACCATGCCAGCCTTCAAACAGGTTTTGCTCTATGCGCTTGTGGTTGGGCCCATGTTAAAACTATTATGCTTTATATATAGTTTCATTTTGAGTTTTTTTAGTTTCATTTTTGTCCTCAACAAGTAATGTGCCTTATCTCACACACTTGCATCTCCACAGGACTGTGACACACTGAGGGATTAGCTAGGATAGGAGATAATGAGATGCTCATTTTCTGGATATCAGTTGGCTTGGCAGAACTTTGACACTCAATGCCTTGTGCAATTTACCCTGCAAGTCAGATTTGCCCTACATGTGAGTACTGAGACGTGAGATATGTGCTTGACTGGATAGTGGTGTTGGTAGGTCTTTTCCTGTTCTTGCATGCCGGATGTGTTTTAAGATAGTTGGGAAGGTGATCTCAGTGTTCTTTGGATGAACATGTCCCTATTTCCGAGACTTGCGTTAGAATATTGATGAAATCACCTGAGCTTCAATGACCAGCTTGGCTTTTGGCTGAGTCATTTATACTTGCTCTCTTCTGTAAGATAGTACTAAGGAAACAATGTTTGTTCTAAAAGTGTTAGAATGATCAAAGGTCTCACTTCTTGGCTAAGTGCCCACTGATTGCTTAAGGGAAATTATGATGCTATTCCCCATTATTATAGTTACAATGGGGCTTCTACAGAAACAGGATCCGACATATCATTGCCAGCTTAGCTCTCTTATTTTTTACTGAATTATTGATGCAATGATTGTATTAATTTGCTACCCAACATCAATCAAAGAGTCAATAAGTGCGTTTACATGACCATGAGAAACCTGATTACTAGCAATTGTCGGTTTATGCCAATAATACGATTACTCCGTACACATGTGTACTTAGTAATACGATTATACGCACATTATACGAACGATTATACGAATCATGTAGACGCGTTTATTGAGTAGGCAATAAACGCGTCTACATGATTCTTATTAATCGTTGTATGCTCCACGGACAAAACTTGTACTGCAACAAAGTGTCGCCGTGTCTTTCGGTATTGGCCCTACTGCTGTATGTTTTATCAGAGAATGCTCTGGTTTTATTCAATCAACACATTGAATCCTAGCTACTCGGCGTATAGCTTCTATAGGCTACTTGTTACTAAGTAACAACTTTGTTGCACGAGCTGCTAGAACCACAAAAAAAATCGTTAAACACTAGTTATTTTGATTTTCGTTTGAGGATAGCTTATTGTAAGATGTTATTGTAAAAATGATGTTACTTTAGGTAGCTGTAGCCTATTTAATGCAGAATCAAATGACAACGGCGTTCATGTTACTTTTAATAGTAAGGGAAAGCTGACGACGTCGTAATCTTATGATTCAGGCATGTACGCTCAGTACTGTAGCTACGCTAGCTCTAGCTATCTAGATAAAGATGTTCACATGATCAATTTTATAATCGCATTAGCTATCATTATCGGGTTATGATCGGCGTATAGTGTGCATGTAAATGCACTCAATGATTGACCGCAAATAATACTGCCTGCTTGAAGTAGCGAAACTTAAATCCTATGACCTGCTTGGTTGACATGATTTAGCATATTAAGTTACGTATTTACTTATTCCTAACGTGGAATAAGCGTGTGGATGAAGTAAAATAATCTTGATTGATGACGCCTATTTGTTATTCGACCCTTTTACGTCCTACCCACTGCAGACAGAGCAGCAAGACAGGTACTGTCCCTTTAAATGCAAAGCGTGTTCCTCTCAAAGCAGGGAACACCGTAGGGTTCCACTGGAGAGACTGGCCGTTGTCTAACCTGGCATCACCCAATTTACGTCGTTTAGAAAAATGGAGCGCCAAAAAGGTTTTTCAAATCTACCCAAAACAACCAGATGACACTTTTGCGGAGGGCTTTTGGTCACATTCATTCTCCAAGTCGGGCGCTTCCCTAACAGCAAGACAGAGGTAGGAGGAAACAAGGAACGGCGTGCTTCATCTGTCCTCGCCCTGGCACCTTGCCTTGAGCCAGCGGGCGGTAAATTGTTCAGTCACGACCAGACTGACTATGTATCTTTCGTAGCCCGCTCCTCCATTGTGTAATTTTGCCGGTGTAAGAATGCTCCTCAATGTATCCGCGATTCGGTAACTAGCGTACAAGGCTTCCGCCGTTCAGTTGCTATAGATGGGAGCAGCTGGAGGGAAACGACAAAAGATAGTCCTTGGAGGGAGGCACAGCAACTGAGCCAGCGTGGGATTTCTGTGACAGGGATGAATGTAGAATTAACCATACAGGTGCAATGCAGGTCACGATATACCCCTGTGTCAGAATACACAAGTTTCTGCTCAAAGAAAGGAGGCAAACACACGTTGTTTGTGTCGCTATTGTGCATCCATCAGCAGATTCTAAACAACAGGGGGTCCCGTGGGCGTGAGCCCGTAGTGCAGATGACATGGGGGCTGTTCAGAATAGTAAACGTCATTGACATCGACCACCAGTTTACATCAGCATACAGTAACCTCTATAGTTGGTGCCTCCACTTTTGAACTGTAAACCACGTCTCTTATGTCTCTCCCTGTCTCCCACGCACACTTACCCTAGCCTCGCCTCTTTCCCATCAATCGAACGGTGCAGGACCCTCTTGTTCGTCTACCGGCTACCGCAAGGCAGACGATGAGATGTCCGGAACTACTTCGCAGGCGGATCCCATAGATGCCACAGCACGGATGGTCTTGCTCAACCGGCCACAGACCACCAAATTCTGTGACAACCATGTCAGGTAAGCTTCCACCCTTTCATATCACACCCGTGACCATGTATTTTGGTGGCACACAGTTGACTATTCATAAAAATTGTCGACTATTCTTAAGTACCTCAAGTGCTTAACATGGCCATTTAATCAATTGCAGAGTAAGTTCATGAATTCTTAAACTTACTATAACACTGCATAACTGGAGCTGAAATGCTTGCTGTAACTTCAAAGGCATGCATGGTTAAGACATCAACAGCTGTGCCTTAGAAAACTGTCAACAGTTTGCAAACGTATACCCAGCTGTTGGATAAATATGGTCCTTGAATTGGATCAAATTTGAGAGAAAAAAGAATGCGTTTAGAAAAGTACAACAATATTTACATATCCTACAGGCCACTTGTCTTAAACAAGGTTTATTAACAAGTAATGTCAACTCTGTCGCACCAATCCCATTGACCAAGATTTAATGACTCAATTAGTTGTTTACTGACGCAATTATGTTGTATTGTATAAGTTATTGTTGATCTTTGTAGTGTGAAACCGTGTTTGGTGAAAGAGCTCTGTTTGGTCTAGTGGCAGCATGCTCTGTATGACTGGGTGAATGTTCTGGGGTCGTATGGTATCTCTCAGGCAGGGTCATTGGCAAGGCCAAAAGGACTCGAAAGCTGTAGGGAATGTCTAATCAAGGGTTTCACAGCTGCAATCTGTATTTGATAAGTACGACTCGCTGCTTTTATGAAAGTTATGAAGCAGAGGATTAACAGTGCTCGTTTATTCAGACGAATCACCGTCCGTCAGGCTATTTTGGCCCTTAATAATTCCTGTGTGGGCTTACATCGTTTCTGACTGGCGCCAGTGGAATCATCTAGAAGTGCATGTTGGAGGGGGAAGCGTTCTGTCTGTCTGTCATCATACATTGATCTGCCATTACTGTCAGGAGATTCAATTTTGTTTGAAAGGTGCCTATTTGAATCCAGTTAACCAGATTAAGGCGGGTCTATTTTTGCTTCCTCTGATTGGCTCACATGTGCCCACGCAGGCTTCTCATTGGAGATCCAGGGTCCGGTGCCCTTTGACGTCCCTGTGTTCCCCCATGTCTTCAGTTTATGTTTCAGAGGCTCAGTAGTTCCATTGATTTTCTCTGAGATGAAAGGTCTAGCTTTCATCTCCACTCATTCTCCTCGCATCTCTTCCTCTCCTCCTCTCACCCACATCTCTTCTCCTCCCCTTCTCCATATTTTATTCACAGCCCAGAGACTCTCGTGTCCCTGTGCATTAGTTCAGATGCTTCCCAGTCAGTTAGGTGCTCCTTCTGAAACCCAACAACAAAAAGTTTCAGGTAGAGATTTCTCTGAAGGGCGCATGTCTCTCAAATGTAAGAAAATCCTCCTAATCCTGCTGGTGTAACAACACGACATTTCCATCCCAAAAGTGACCTTTTTATTTTAGATTCTACATTTATGTAACAAAATGTTACGCGCTATTAAAGCAACCAACTCTATGACGTTTCTAGCATGCAGTATTTGCTAATGCAACATTGAGCAGAGTTTGGGTGTGTTTGTCGTGGGTGGGAAATAAGTGGGTGTGTACATAAGAAAATGTGTTGTTTGTTAGATTTTTTTGTGATTAGATTAAAGCAGGTTTGTCTGGTAGATTGTGTGTGTGTGTGTGTGTGTGTGTGTGTGTGTGTGTGTGTGTGTGTGTGTGTGTGTGTGTGTGTGTGTGTGTGTGTGTGTGTGTGTGTGTGTGTGTGTGTGTGTGTGTGTGTGTGTGTGTGTGTGTGTGTGTGTGTGTGTGTGTGTGTGTGTGTGTGTGTGTGTGTGTGTGTGTGTGTGTGTGTGTGTGTGTGTGTGTGTGTGTGTGTGTGTGTGTGTGTGTGTGTGTGTGTGTGTGTGTGTGTGTGTGTGTGTGTGTGTGTGTGTGTGTGTGTGTGTGTGTGTGTGTGTGTGTGTGTGTGTGTGTGTGTGTGTGTGTGTGTGTGTGTGTGTGTGTGTGTGTGTGTGTGTGTGTGTGTGTGTGTGTGTGTGTGTGTGTGTGTGTGTGTGTGTGTGTGTGTGTGTGTGTGTGTGTGTGTGTGTGTGTGTGTGTGTGTGTGTGTGTGTGTGTGTGTGTGTGTGTGTGTGTGTGTGTGTGTGTGTGTGTGTGTGTGTGTGTGTGTGTGTGTGTGTGTGTGTGTGTGTGTGTGTGTGTGTGTGTGTGTGTGTGTGTGTGTGTGTGTGTGTGTGTGTGTGTGTGTGTGTGTGTGTGTGTGTGTGTGTGTGTGTGTGTGTGTGTGTGTGTGTTGTGTGTGTGTGTGTGTGTGTGTGTGTGTGTGTGTGTGTGTGTGTGTGTGTGTGTGTGTGTGTGTGTGTGTGTGTGTGTGTGTGTGTGTGTGTGTGTGTGTGTGTGTGTGTGTGTGTGTGTGTGTGTGTGTGTGTGTGTGTGTGAGTGTGTGTGTGTGTGTGTGTGTGTGTGTGTGTGTGTGTGTGTGTGTGTGTGTGTGTGTGTGTGTGTGTGTGTGTGGTGTGTGTGTGTGTGTGTGTGTGTGTGTGTGTGTGAGAGAGAGAGAGAGAGAGAGAGAGAGAGAGAGAGAGAGAGAGAGAGAGAGAGAGAGAGAGAGAGAGAGAGAGAGAGAGAGAGAGAGAGAGAGAGAGAGAGAGAGAGAGAGAGAGAGAGAGAGAGAGAGAGAGAGAGAGAGAGAGAGAGAGAGAGAAGAGAGAGAGAGAGGAGAGAGAGAGAGAGAGAGAGAGAGAGAGAGAGAGAGAGAGAGAGAGAGAGAGCGAGAGAGAGAGACGAGAGAGAGAGATCAGCAGCTGTTGCTGTGCTTGGTGCTTGATGTCTTGATCTCAGACCAGGGGTGTGTGTTTGTGCAGGTGTGTGACTGCGGGATTGTGAACCATGTGATGCAAAGATATGTGAACACAAGAACACACACACTCTTGCGCTAGTTTCCCCAGAGGGACAGTAAAAGAGTAGGCAGATGCAGATACCTGAAGGATATTTTAGGATATTTAAAAGCTCTTACCGTAGCTGCTGGCTAAATTAAGGCCAGTCGCTGTTGTCTGATCAATACAGTTGATTTAGTGACAAGCTGAGCATCTCAAGGCCTTAGACATGACTATTTTAAAGAGTTTGTTCTTTATTCACAGCCCTTGCTTCGGTCCATTAGTGGGTATTTATGTGTGAAGCCTCTCATAGATTAATTTGTTTTGCTGCCTGGCAACCCTTTAGTATGTCTAATTGCTTTTCAAGTACATCAATAATTCTGACCCACATGAAGATTTTTCCTAGCTTGCTTACAAGCCTGTTTAGGATTTATAAATAATATTTAGCTAACACAAACCCCCATAGATTGGCATTGTCCTGATCCTTATTTCTATAGATTAGGGGATTTCAAGTCTATTCTGATAATGAACCTCTTAGCTCTGTTTTTCTTCTTCTTTAGTACCACTAAGTACGGGGTGCTCACCTTCCTGCCCCGCTTCCTGTATGAGCAGATCCGTCGCGCAGCCAACGCCTTCTTCCTGTTCATCGCCCTGATGCAGGTAAACCAAATCACATGCTGTCCACCTCAGCTAGGGTCAATCCCATTGGTCGAAAAGCGGTTGTCCCCAACCCTCAGCAAAGCTTGAAAACAAACGATTAGTCCCAATTGAGTGTCCCCGACAACACAGTGTCCCCGACAACACGGTTCCCAAATATGGCTCTAATTCTGTCCCTCAGCAAATTCCGGACGTGTCACCGACGGGTCGCTACACCACCCTGGTGCCTCTCATCTTCATCCTCACGGTGGCTGGGATCAAGGAGATCATCGAGGACTACGTGAGTCAGGCAGCGCCCCCTACCAGGAGGAACTCTGGGGGGGGGAATTGCACATTTTCTTCAATAGATGTGAGATGACTAGACCTAACGTGTCTGTGTCTTTGCAGAAAAGACATAAGGCAGACAACACCGTGAACAACAAGAAGACCACAGGTTGTGTGTGTGTGTGTGTGTGTGTGTGTGTGTGTGTGTGTTTTTACGAGCGTATCCGCTTGCATGTTTTGTTTGCCCTACCACCTGTGATGAGTGAGTAGCCTCTGTTTTCCATCCAGGCTACAGTGAACCGTTTAGACAATATTAATGCTGTATGAGCCGTGCTATAGGCTGACGGCTGTGTCCCTATCTCTCAGTTCTCCGGAGCGGAGCGTGGCAGACCGTCATATGGAAACAGGTAACCTGACCCTCTCTCTCTCTCTCTCTCTCTCTCTCTCTCTCTCTCTCTCTCTCTCTCTCTCAGCACACTGTCACAAGCAGGGCTTGTCAAGGCTGTATGGCTCATTCTCTGTTGAACACCAAGGTGTTCCCTCCTGTCTGTCCTCATCCTCTGTGCAGTTTGAATTTCCTGTGCGTATGCTGCTTTGACCTTGCTCTGATGGAGCAAAGCATCAGTCAGAACAACATGAACAGTACAGCTACTCACTGCTCTCTGCCCCTCTCTCTCTCTCCCTCTTTCTCTCTCTCTCTCTCCCATCCCTCTCCCTTCACCATTACCTACCCTCTCCCTCCCTCTCTCTCTCTCTCTCTCTCTCTCTCTCTCTCTCTCTCTCTCTCTCTCTCTCTCTGTCCTCTCCTTTGTTTTTCCTTAATTTCTTTCCCATCTGAATCTGCTTCCTCTCTCCTCTGGCCTCTCCCTCCCTAACCCCCTCTTTCATTCTCTCCTCACACTATCGCAACGCTGCACACTGCCCACTAGGTGGCAGTAGGAGACATAGTGAAGGTGACCAATGGGCAGCACCTTCCGGCTGACATGGTCATAGTGTCCTCCAGGTCAGCCTCCACTCTGGTGTGTTTTATTTGTGTTTGTTCGTGTGTGTCTCTCCGTGCTCATTCTACACCCCATCCCCTGCTGTGAGCACTTAAGCACTCCCCCTTTTATTGATTTCAAAAAACCTGAAAGGGTTTTCTGTTGGTACTTTTAACAGTTAAATGAGGAGTGTACAAG
>NC_090064.1:14917079-14934579 GCF_038355195.1 Osmerus mordax
AGTGGAACGCTCCCCTCTGCCAGAGTTTTTGTTTTGTTTTGTTTTTCTACAGGAGGGGAAGGGAAATGGGGGTCTGTGAGGGGGGGGGGGGGGGGGGGGGGGAGCGCGTGTGTGGGACTCTAACTATTAACGAGCGCCATCGTTTTCTAATTAGTGCTTTGGGGAATATTTTCTTAAGGACTGTCGACCTCCCTGTGGAGTTTTTGGAAGAGAGTCGAGTGTGTGTGTGTGCGTGTGTGTGCGTGTGTGAGTGTATGCGCTGCTGCATGTGTACATTACTGTGTTTTTAAGAGATAGCAAGAGAGACAAAGTTAAAATGGAGAGTGAGGACGTTTTTGCTGTGTGACTTTATCCTGACATCTGTTTTGTCTTTTCTCTCTCAGACAGAAACGATGCAGAATTACATTCAGAGCAGTCTTATTAAAAACCGATGGGCTTGTTTACATTGTACCAGGTCATGATAGAAATAACTACTTAAGCTTAACTTTTTCAACAGAGACACACACACACACACACACACAGACTCTCACAAAGACACACACATACATGGCCAGTTCATTAAAATGAGGGGGATCAGATCCTCTCTCCTTCCTGTGTTCTCAGAGCTTGAGAGCAGAGGACATTTTCCTTTCTCTTTTCTTCCTTCTTCTGCTGTTTCTTTTCAGTGAGTCTGCTGCTCTCCTCGAAGCTTTGATCCCCTCCAGTATCCCCCTCCCTCCCTCCCTCCCCCCTCCCCTCCCCTCCCCTCCCCTCCCCTCCCCTCCCCTCCCCTCCCCTCCCCTCCCCTCCCCTCCCCTCCCTCCTCCCCTCCCTCCCTCCCTCCCTCCCCTCCCCCCTCCTCCCCTCCCTCCTCCCCTCCCCTGCCCCTCCCAGGGCCTCCAGCCAGCTCAGTGGAGCAGTTTCCTGAGTCTGCCCAGATTAATGAGTGTGTGTGTGTGTGTGCATGTAGGGAAGATAAAGAATGCTTTTTATGCGCGTGTGTGTGTGTGGAGAAATGTGTTTCATCTGTGGTCTCCAAACCAAACTTTATTTTGTGTTTTTTTTGTCTTGAATGTAAGTGATTCCACAGAACGTTGCCGTTTGCATGTCATGCAGGCCGCTGTTAAGAATCCCCAATCATGAGGCTTGTGGGATGAGATTGCAAGCTGGACTCAGACGCATGGAAAAGTTGTAAAGACCCAAATGCTCTGGGCTCGCCTGTCAGACGCTGTTTGGGGTGATTTCGGGGAATCGGCGTCTCGTTCGGGAGCATGTTGTCATGCTCACAGAGCATGCTGTTTTTAAACCAATCACATTCTGTCAGAGCAAACACAACATCCGATTAAAGTTCTTCTCTCCCCTAAATCCTGAAGTGCTAAAAATAACTCTCTCATTGAATCCATGTGTGGAACTTGGGGTGGTGGGGGGGAGGGGGTTTGGGATTGTGGGGTTGGTGGGGTTGTACTGTGGTGGGTTGCAAAATGGAGGGAGGGGAGAAAAGGACGGTATGGCAGTGGAGGGGGGGGGGGTCGTTTCAGTGAGGTCTGATAACACCACCACCTGATTCCCTACTGAAGTGGGTTTATTTACTCTCACAGCTCATTGTTTGTACACACGCACACTCTCTCTCACACACACACACACACACACAAACACATCCTCTCACACACGCACACTCTCTCTCACACACACACACACAAACACATCCTCTCACACACGCACACTCTCTCTCACACACACACACACACAAACACATCCTCTCACACACGCACACTCTCTCTCACACACACATCCTCACACACACACACATCCTCTCACACACACTCTCTCTCTCTCTGACACACACACACTCTCTCACAGGCTTACAGTATATAGTGGAAGTAAACACACATTGCTGTCCTGCTCAGTCTGCGTCTCCCTGTCTCTCTCTCTCTTCCACCTCTACCGCTCTCTCTCCCTTTCTCTCTCTCTCTCTACCTCTCTCTCTCCCTTTCTCTCTCTCTACCTCTCTCTCTCCCTTTCTCTCTCTCTCTACCTCTCTCTCTCCCTTTCTCTCTCTTTCTACCTCTCTCTCTCCCTTTCTCTCTCTCTCTACCTCTCTCTCTCCCTTTCTCTCTCTCTCTACCGCTCTCTCTCCCTTTCTCTCTCTCTCTCTACCTCTCTCTCTCCCTTTCTCTCTCTCTCTCTACCGCTCTCTCTCTCTACCTCTCTCTCTTTACCTCTCTCTCTCCCTTTCTCTCTCTCTCTCTACCGCTCTCTCTCCCTTTCTCTCTCTCTCTCTACCGCTCTCTCTCCCTTTCTCTCTCTCTCTCTACCTCTCTCTCCTCCCTTTCTCTCTCTCTCTACTGCTCTCTCTCCTTACCTCTCTCTTTCTCTCTCTCTACCTCTCTGTCTGTCTCTCTCTCTCTTACACACACACAGACACACACAAACACATCTGGGGACGAGTTGTTCGAGTTGGGCAGGGGTCTCTTAATGGCCAGGTGTTTCTGTTTATGGCCCGAACTCCACCTGAGAGAGAGAGAGACAGTGTGGGGAGATAGAACGAGGGGCGGGGGGAGTTGGGAGTAGGGTGGAGAGAGAAAAAGATTCAGAGAAAAAAAAAGATGGATCCTTCAGAGTGTAAAAATCTGCCAAATACGTTAACTTGTTTACAAACATTCTCTCAGCAGCTCCCCGTCCCATACATCCAGCGGGAGCCCAGTGATAGGGCCGGCGTTGAGAGAGGCAGAGGCCTGTCCGGTCCATGTTAGCTCCCGGTGATAGGGCCGGCGTTGAGAGAGGCAGAGGCCCTGTCCGGTCCATGTTAGCTCCCAGTGACAGGGCCGGCGTTGAGAGAGGCAGAGGCCTGTCCGGTCCATGCTAGCTCCCAGCGATAGGGCCGGCATTGAGAGAGGCAGAGACCTGTTCGGTCCCAGACAACCTGCTGCTGTCAGAGGCTGTCTGTTATTACTCACTGTGTTCACCCTCAGCACACACCATAGTGGGATCACTTCTTCACTCTGTAGTACGTGTGTGTGTGTGTAAGCAGTGTGTGTGTGTGTGTGCACGCTTCTGTTTATCCACACCTCAAGTGGATGTATTTTGTGAACAGAAGGATCTTATCTCTGTGATCTCTGTCTTATTCTTTGTGTAGCTTTGTGGTGTGCCTTTCATCCACATCTGTGCCGTCTGATAAAGAACACAGCTTGGAGCTTTCGCCAATAATTTCGCGATCCCAAGAGGTATCTTTAAAGGCTGTAAAAAAAAAAATACCAGGATGAAGATGTACAGACACAACATTGCTGACTGTGTTTCCTGACCGCAGGGCGGGTGGGGGGGGGTGGGGGGTCTCCCTCGTCCTTGTGAGTGACGCGCTGCTTTGTCATGAGAGCAGAGGTGGGAGGGCGGGACATCCGTCGGGAGCGCGTGGTTGGACAGTGGGCTGGAAGGCAGTGTCTGCTTATTTGATAAGAACTCGTCCGTCCACAAGGAAAATAAACAGAAGAGTGTGCTGCTACTGGAGACTCAGGAAGAGATTTTACTAGAGCACAACACAATATTTACCCTGCAACTCACACACACACACACACAAATACACATGGACAGAGTACAATCGCACAGGCACACACACATACATACTCCCACACAACACAGATGCATGTATTCACACAGTGTACACAAACACATGAAAGTGAACATTTTGACAGGGATGAAATGTAGATATTCAGATACACTCTCAGTCATCTGCTGATTTGTTTGCGTGCAGATTTGTACGCATGAGTGTGTCCAGAGTATTCAGAGTTCTGTGACGCCATGTCGGATTCTCTCTGTTTGGTTGTGTGTGGTTTGGCCCGTGTGTGTTGTGTAAGCCTCTTTGTGTGTTGAAGTGTTTCAACTTGGTTTGTGTAACTTTCTTGTGTGTGTGTGTGTTTATGTGTGTATTCTGCTTGTTTGTTTGAAAGGGAGGGGGACCCGCCCCAGGCTGTGAGTGACAGATAGGATCAGCAGTGGCTGGAACTCCTTATTGGGCCGCGGTTCTGTAACCGCTCTGTGTTCTGTCCTCCACAGTCTTCCTCCCAGCACTGGGGGAAGTGGCGACTAGATGTCATTACGATGGCACATCAGGGTAAGCCACGCCAGCCGGGACGACACGCAACACACACACACACGACTGAACACGCACACACACACTCACTAGAGAACTGTGCTTCTCTGCGACGACAATAACTGACGACCCAACGTGAAAATGTACACCTTGTTTCACATGTCGTATTTAGTCACAATCATGCACACACATGCTCACACACACCTTCTCTGGATGAATAAGTCATGCGGGTCGGGCTGATGCCAAGAGGCTTCCTGTGTGAGTGCGTGGGTGTTACTGCTCTTGGATACTGGGCAGTTTTGTGTTCCTTCTCTGATTTGAAGACTCTGTAAGTCATTTAGTTTTTTTTTTTGGAGGGGGTGAGATCATGCTTCACTGCTGACACTGAACATAAAGAAGCATTGAGAGGAGTGGGACCATAGGCCAAGTCTAGAGGTAGAGGGAAACAGAGACCTGAGTTTGCACACACACACACACATACACAGAGCCGGGAGTATAGAGGGCTCCAGAGGGCCAGGGAGACTATCGTTTTCGCTCTTAATTATGACCGTCTGGCAGAACGGAGAACAGGAAGTAAGAGGGAGAGGGAGAGAGGGAGAGAGGGAGGGAGAGGGAGAGGGAGAGGGAGAGGGAAGGAGAAAGAGAGGAGGGGTGGTGGAGGAAGAGGAGATGGAGAGGGAACGAGGGAGGGAAGTTAAGGAAGAAATAAGGGAGCGAGAGAAAGAAGCAAGATGGATGAAGGGAGGATTAGGAGAGGGAGTTAGAAGGGGAGTCCGATAGAGACAGCAGGAGAGGGAGAGAGATCCAAATCAAACCACATGTTGGGAGGGTCTGTAGATTATAAAACCAGGTGCTTGATAAAAAGAGAACATAAAACAAACTTCAGTGCTCTCTCTGTTCTCCAGCCATCTGCAGTCTCACATACCTCCACTCCCTACCCTCTGATATACGACCTCAACCTTTCTCCAACCTTTCGACCCTACCAACAACATGACCTTACGTTCTGGTACCTGATGTTACCATCCACCATTTGAAACCCTCCTCCTCTCCAGAGGACACCAGTTCCATCTTAAACTTTAGCCCAGCGCCATAAGTCATCGCACTCCCTTCCCTCCAGGTCCTGACCTGGAGGGAAGGGAGTGCGACCTGGGCGTGCTGACCTGGGCCAGCCTGAGATGATCTAGGACAGTCCAGACCAGCCCCCAGGCTGCAGAACTGGAGAGTTAAGTTGAGGATTTGAGTGGCTCCAGGTCCAATTAGGACAAGCGGCTTGACAGAGTTAGAGTCAAAACCCAACTGGAAGAAAAGTCACAACTTATTCCAACCTCCAGCAGAAACGGCCGTAACAGTATTTGGTGTTCTGCTGGCATCAAACTAGTTTCATTACTGCAATACAAAAGACTAGTTTTCGGTTCTGCACATACTATTGTGTAACGTCAGCTGGGTTGCAGAACACCTAATAACAATACGATTTTTCAGCCGAGACAAACTGGAGACAGAGAGAGGAACATTCTACACCTGCACACATGTTATCACTCATCCCGACCCACCACCCCCTGGTTCCATGCTCCAGCAGCACAATCACACAGGAATGAAAACTAATAAAGACATATCCATAGACAGTATATCCTTCAAACCCGCTCAGCCTAAACATCCACACATGCATACATGGGTGCATACCCACACACACACACACACGTATGCACATTCTCACACAAGGGCACGCACAGCATCGACTGAGAAAGAAATTGCGGCAAAGCTACCGGAAATGAAGAAGTCCTGAGGCGGACAAAAATTTGATAGTCTTTGTGAACACAAAAGTACCCAACTTCTTTACTTGTAATAACTTCCTCAGAACTGCACTGTTCTGCGAGTGAAAGTCAGTACTTTGAAACTCTAGGACTTCAAGTACAGAAGTATCTAACTCAATATTCAATCTGCCAAACTAGCCCCTCATCCATATTGGTGTGAGGCATGGTTAGAAATATGGTGTTGGATAAATTGTGACATCAAATAAATGGTTTGAATGAGCTACATTACAGAATAAGATAAACTAAGTAGTGTTTTTCTTTAATATTTAACTGCTTTTCTTGAGTCTTCTCACATGGTTACGTATTCAGCTTTCAGAAACAATACCTCATTTTACATGCAGTACCAGTCAAAAGTTTGGACACATTTTCCCTTTTGACTGGTACTGTATATAGACCACATATGGGGGGGGGGGGGGGGGGGGGATTACATGGGTCATGACGTTGTAGTAATTGACTTTAGGCAACTATAGCACTGTGTTAACGTTCAATCACCATGGTAACATGATGACACATTGAAGATGTCATAAATGCATTCCCTGTTTATAAATGACAAGCATTCGACTTATACTCAGATCCATGAACATATCATATGAAGGTAAGACCTCGATCCTAAATTAAACATGTAAGCTACTTTAAAACATTTGTTTAAAATGTACTTTGAATATATTTGAAAAACAATCATATCTGCGCTCATAAACACATATGAAGGTAAGATCTCGATCCAAAATTAAGCATGTAACCTACTTTAAAACATTTGTTTAAAATGTACTTTGAATATATTTGAAAAACAATCATATCTGCGCTCATAAACACATCATATGAAGGTAAGATCTCGATCCAAAATTAAACATGTAAGCTAACGTTACTTTAAAAAAAAATCGACTTTGAATATATTTGAAAGAGGGTGGCCGCGGCCGCACAAGACCTCGCAAACCTCGGCCAAAAGATGGCCAAATTCATGTTTACGTCTACTGGGGGATAGCCAAACAATAATTAGCATATTGAAAACTTTTCACAATGTTGGCCTTTTAGTCTAAACATAGCAGATTTACAAACTGGCTCTTTCCAGTTTGGCCTCCAATCCAGACCATTGTTCTACGTCATAATGATTAGAATGTTTAGATGAACGCAGTGACGTCCGATATTTTCTCAGTACATCAGTAGCACAGGGCGCACTTATTCTCATGCATCTTTCATGAAATATCTCATTTTCAATTTATTATGATTGTAGCAAAGGAACAATGAATCAAGATAAGAACAAAGACAAGGTAGGTCAACCTTTCCACACTGATTATTAAAACAGTTGACTTATATGGATGTCCTGATAGTTATTTGTGGAGTGAACTCAATATAGTTGGATTTTTTCACAGGAGAAGGAGCCTCTGAACAAGACCTTGAGGCAGATAAAAAGCCACAGTGAGTCCAACTTTCATCATAAAAACCTAGTATTGCAATTTTTCCTTTATTCACCACCACAATTACATATTAACACGTATTATATTGAGTGTTGAGGGTGACAATGCAAGTCAAATTGTCTCAATTGTCTCAAAGGCCACTGGGGAAAGCCTTTCACATGAGCCTGCTGACAAGGAGACTTCAAGTCAGAAGTGACATCTTCCAAATCAGTGGGCAAACCTCAGAGGAAGACCAACGCCTGTGACCTGAAAAAGGCTGCAGGGGGCTGGGAGAAGATGGCCAGACGGACCTGTCAGATGATCGAGGAGAAGCATCGAGACTTCCTCAGGGCCACAGCTGAGGCTGAGAAGGCCACTACCAGAGAGAGGAATCTGACCAAAGAGGTTGAGACGATGAAGGTGGAGAGGAAAACTTTTGAGAACACGATTGAGGAGCTTCAACAGAAGCTCCTGACGGAAATGAACGCTCGTGTTCAAGCAGAAGAAGCTCTGGCCAGGGCTCGGACCACCCTGCGGGGCCGGGACGCCGCCAAGATGGAGGCAGAAAGAATCGCCAACTTGGTGGACCTCCAAAGGGCCCGAAAGGAGCTGGAGGATGGTCTGACCTCTCACCTCAGAGCCTGGGAGAAGGAGAGGCAGGAGCTGAGATCTCAGAGGAACCAGGCGGTCGAAGCTTTGAAGGTGTCTAAGCAGGGCTTCACTTTGGCCACAGCGAAGCTGCTGGAGGCTGGGAACAGGGCCCCCAAACAAGCTCAGCTTGGGGGAGAGTTCCAGACGGAGCTCTCTGGCCTCAGAGCTGAAATCTGTGTGGCCCAGTCAGCCAGAAAGATGGCCGATGTTAAATGCAACATGACCAAGGCGAATCTCATCACGCTGGAGAGGAACCTCAGGGCAGAAATTGCAGAAAAGGATGGGAAGATCCTCGTCCTTTCCAATGAGAAGAAGGAGGCCTTCCAGGTGACACAGAAGGCAGAACAGGACCTGGAGGCTTTTAAAGCCAACCTGATGAAGATGGCCGGTGTCATCACCAGTTTGCAAGTCGACCTGATGAAGAAGGACAAGCAATGCCATGTTCTGGAAAAGGCCCTGGACGAAGTTCGGGATGAAACGCGCCAAATCAGAAAGGAGCTGATTGGTAAATGTGCAAAGATGGAGTCTCTAGAGAAACAGGCTGCAGACACAGCTGAGGAGCTGCTGTCTCTGCAGAAACAGGCTGACCAATCAGCAGCAGACCTGGAGGCTCTGCAGAAACAGGCTGATCAATCAGCAGCAGACCTGGAGGCTCTGCAGAAACAGGCTGATCAATCAGCAGCAGACCTGGAGGCTCTGCAGAAACAGCCTGACCAATCAGCAGCAGACCTGAAAGCTCTGCAGAAAGCCAAATCAGAAGAGCTGAAGGAGTGCCAAGAACGTATTGAACTCCTTCAGCAGCAACTGAGTCGTCAAGCTGAAACAAGGTGCCAGTCACAGGAGACCCAAACCGAGGTAGTCCAGTCGTGTCCAGGGCCTAAACTAATCATTTGTGTGCATAGAAACTTCTAATACGTAATATGTAATGCATATTGGAGTGTAAACCCTGCATGTTCCTTTGTGTACTATATGTTGATACTTTGTGTTTTTCAGAAAAGTATCGGCAAAAAGAAAAAGAAGGGTGGCTGCTTTGGCCGCATGATGTTCTGGAGAAAATCCCAGCATGCATAGGGGCATGTTAACACCTTCATCCTCCGCCTTCGCCTCCTCCCTGCCTACAACCTTCCTCCACCACAAACCACCATCATCTCTACCCTCCTCCACCACAAACCACCATCATCTCTACCCTCCTCCACCCCAAAACACCATCATCTCTACCCTCCTCCACCACAAACCACCATCATCTCTACCCTCCTCCACCCCAAACCACCATCATCTCTACCCTCCTCCACCCCAAACCACCATCATCTCTACCCTCCTCCACCCCAAAACACCATCATCTCTACCCTCCTCCACCACAAACCACCATCATCTCTACCTTCCTCCACCCCAAACCACCATCATCTCTACCCTCCTCCACCCCAAACCACCATCATCTCTACCCTCCTCCACCACAAACCACCATCATCTCTACCTTCCTCCACCCCAAACCACCATCATCTCTACCCTCCTCCACCACAAACCACCATCATCTCTACCCTCCTCCACCCCAAACCACCATGACCCTTACTGTGCACACACACCATCATCCATCCACCTGATCTTATCCAAACACACACACATCCTTAATCACCCTAACACCCTAACCATTGATACATGGCATCATGCATATCAACATTCTTGCATGCAGAATAGCTCAATAAAAGATGCCTCCCGAAACTTAGGGTCTTGCTTCTTCCTTCCTCATGATAGTGGCGTAAGCCTTGTGTGCGACGGATGAAAACTGACTTAATAGATACATTTTCCATGGAATCACATGACATGGAATGTGTTCTAGAATGATAGTTCCGAAGCTCTGTGTGTGTGTGTGTGTGTGTGTATGTGTGTGTGTGTGTATGTGTGTGTTTGAGTCATCTGGGGTTTTGTCACACTGAGGAAGGCACACAGCTGCACAGGTCAGCATGAGACCCGGAGTGAGCGGGGTGGTTGTCATGACACCCAACTGACTCTTGGCTCAAGGACACAACACCTGGCACCTGAGGGTCCCATACCAACCCTCAACACACTCCATGACAACGCCTTCAAAATGCTTTATCGACACATTTTGATTTACAAACACCACCCCTCTGTACAACTGAACACAAAACAAGACGTCAGTGATATTGTCAAAACACAAAAAAGTCCAGCTCACAGTGCTCTCGTTGTACAGATCCTTACTAATACTGTACCCCAGTGTTGTTTTAGACCAAAGCCTCCTGTGCCTTAATGGTGTAAACAAATCACACCCAACACAGCCTTTACTCTCTCTCCTCGCTGCTCACTTTCTCACACTAATTCTCTCTCCCCATTCTCCATTACTTTAATAACCACATTCATAATAATCTACATGACAATCTCTGGCAGACTATAATGAGACTCTGGGGTAACAGGGGTTAGCCCTGAAGGGAAGCAGTGCATGCTGGGATAGCAGCCTGCTGGGCCAGAGGCATTCTGGGAGGTGGGGTTTCCTGCGAGCAGGGCCTCTGGGGGCTGCAGTATGGTTAATAGGGCTTTCATGGTCGACCCACAAAGCCTTTTGTCCAGGTCTAATTCAGCCTTCCCGGCACGGAGGGTGGGGGAGGGGCACCATGGAGAGGTTTTTGGTAGGGACCCTCTCTCTCTCTATCTCTCTCTCTCTCTCTCTCTCTCTCTCTCTCTCTCTCTCTCTCTATCTATATCTCTCTATCTATATCTCCCTCTCTCTATCTATATCTCTCTATCTCTCTCTATCTCTCACTCTATCTCTCTCTCTCTCTCTCTCTCTCTATCTCTCTCTCTCTCTCTCTCTCTCTCTCTCTATCTCTCTCTCTCTCTCTCTCTCTCTCTCTCTCTCTCTCTCTCTATCTATATCTCTCTATCTCTCTCTATCTCTCACTCTATCTCTCTCTCTCTCTATCTCTCTCTCTCTATCTCTCTCTATCTCTCCCACTCTCCTCTGTTCGTGCCTTTCTCTCCCTCTTTCCTTCTGACCACAGTGTGTGAGAGGAAAGGAGTTCAGGGTGGAGTAGAATGGGACAACCACATACAAACTGCACCCCGAGAAGCAGTAACAACAAAAACATTGGCAAGCCACACTGAGCATTAGCAAACCTCTACACAACACTGGATAACACCCCCCAAACTCTGGTGTTCAGGCGAACATACAGAGCCACATGTCAAGCGGGCTGTTTGAACTGTAGATCATGTTATGAAGGATTCATTGGCACTCAATTAAATGCTTTAAACAATAGTAATTTTGCTTTAATAGTACTATAGGACAAGCTGGCTGGACCTACCGCACACCAGTAGACACACACACAAATGTTCACCTGAACAAGAGCAACAGGTGTCAATTAAATGCCATAGCTAGCTGATCAATGATGTCCTGCTGGGTTGGAATAACCCCTCAGGTACATAGTGGGAGTTCTGACATTCATGACCAAGTGAGGCAGCCCTCTTCCCAGAACCCCCCACCAACTGGCCTTCATCAAACCCTGTGATCTTAGTCAGAATAGTCAGATATTAATGAACTGGACAGGAATGGCTCAGTTTGGCCCCCTCAATTCAAAGTGTGTTGATTGAAGTAAAGAGAGAATTCCAGAGAGACCATGCGGGTGTTAGAGCTGTGATCCCTGTGGTATGAGAGAGGGAGAGAGGGTGAGAGAAGAGAGGGCGAGAGAAGAGGGAGAGAGGGAGATATGCCTCTGGCTGGCTCTCTCCCCGAACACAACACACCACAGCTGCACCAGAGGGCCTACAGGCCTCAATGGACGGGGGTCAATACAAACTCAGTGGGGACTAAACGCATACCAAATCAGGGGGAACAGACCAGTAGGAGAGAGGAGGGGGGAGGGGGCGATTTTTTCTTCCCCACTACCCTAGAAGTTTTGGTAACTTGTTTTTCAGAGCGCTGTCGTCAAGTTTGGGCTGCTTGTACGGAGTTAGAGCGCTGACTTATAGTAGTATATTTGACCATCACGCACATTCATTAAATATTCCCCGAGATGGAACTTGAAGGCTGTGTTTCTCGAGAGAAACGAGAGCGGTGTACTCAACTTTGGGATTTGCGAGCTAGTCCCTATTGTTCTGATCCCTCCTCCTTCTTGGGAAGTGGGAGGACCCGAAAAGGCGTCGCAAAAGGGAGAATTGTTTGAGAGCTCAGTCATCCAAAAACGGCCTTTCAATGTGAGAACTTGGGGAGCCGAGCAAAATGTCGGTACTATCGCAGTAAATTAGTAAAGCAACAGCGCTTTAGAGGCAAAAGAGAACCAAAAAGTGTTTTGGGACTTAACATAGAATTGGAAAACAGAAGATTGTGTTTTCGGAGGTGTGAACACCAAATATAACACGTTTTGGTAAGTTTGTACTCTAATGATACTCAACTTGGTTTGCATGCTAAGTAATAGTAAAATGTTGTTTTTATTACAAACTAGTTGTGTTCTATGGTGTTGATGTTTTACGTACACGTTATTCGGAAATCAGTTGTGACAGACTGTTGTGTATTTTCGTTATTACGTGTGCATGAGGACAACTCGCTGACTTTAGGTGCATCCATCGCTTTGTTTTTCCGTTTCCAAGCTATTCAACTGTTTAAATAATACAAATCTGAGTAGGTTTGCACGCATGTTAGACAGCGTGTATATGTATGAATGAGCATATAGATTAGCGGCAGGCTTTTTATTTTGGCTAAACCATTAATGTTAGAAAGGGAAACATGGAGTGATGGAGTGGCCAGCTCGGGGGTTGTGTTTTCCTGTTACCATGCCTCGCGCTTTAGATTGAGTTATTTTCACAAAATCAGTGCGTAAACGTTTTGTTCTTTGACATGAATAGGTTTTGTTTGACTTATGAAATGAATTTACCTTTGACTGGTGGTGAAGTTTTCCCGTTATCGAGAGTAAAGACAGACTTATTTTTGAAGGCCTGAGTCCCGATCGTTTCCATTGGTGGAGAGTAACAGAAAACAGACATGGCCAAGTGCTGCCAAATGTCCTCCCAATATCACTGGTTCCATGCCTACGTTTTCTTTATTAGCCCGTTTTCATCTAGTTAGCTGGACAGATTTTACTTCTCATAATGCAAGGTTTCGGTGTCACTAATTATGTGCCTTTAAAAAAAGATCCACTCACTAAACCAAATATCACAGTGTAAGAATAACCTAATTACAATAAATTAACAGCTGCTCGAGCGTTCTGAGCCATCAATGCGACGGAATTCAGACTATTGGAGCTGTCAAGAGCGTCTAAACCGCGTTTCATATCATTCTTTTATTCAGGAATGATTTAATGAGAATCCAGCACTACTAATGAGCACTTGGCCTGTCCTCTTGGTGTCTGTCACATAGGGTGTCGACGGGGGGCATGGAGGGGGCTGCACGAACAGCCGTACGGGCTCGAGTTTCAAACCCCAGGTGTCGTTTTGTTATTTGGATTACATTTACCATGACTGACTCCCATAGAAATTGCTCGTCAATACGGTGACAAGACTGCAGTCAGACAGTAGGATGATTGTTTCAGATGGATCAGTGTCACTTAGATTAAAAGTCGAAATGAATAGCCTCTTCCAATTAAGCCTTCCCGTTTATCCGGTCATGATTGGCACTGGGATCTGACACTGTATAAGGAAACTCTTGTTGGGTTGCAGTTTGTTGTTGATCATTGGTCGTCGGGTGGATCAAAGTAAATCCTTAATTGATCCCAGTCTGATTTTCTGGTTGGAATCCAGTCCCCCATCTTATTTGGTTGCAGTTATGAGGAGCCATTAGTTATGCACCGATGAACACACAGATTTTACTGTGCCATGGTCTGGCACAACGTTAACCTTTAACGGGAAATAGGACTCGTGCTATCGGAAAAGGGCCTATGCCAGCAACACCGTACTGGTTAGTATGACGGTTAGTATGGAGTTATTACAACCCAGAAACTGACTCTGCAATGGATTATCCCGATGCGTGAGATACGGTCAGGTGTGATGAGGTCGTTGAGTGATAAATGGGCTACTACTACTTTTATGTGGTAGATTGTTGAAAGACCATATAATGAATTTCGCTTTTGAACCTACCCTCACTGAATATTTGTCTGTGGAGGTTTCACTGGTGTACGGTTGTAATCTTTCCTTGAAAATGTGTATGACTTTATGTCTAAGAAAAATGTAGATGGCACTATTGACTGAGTAGTGCCTATGGACTGAATGTCTGGTCTAACTGGGCCTCAAACAGTCTGTTGTTATCTTAGAGGGTGTAACATTTCTGTTAATTGACAAAAGGAGAAAAAAAAACATCCTGGGGCCAGACTTGCATCTCTGAAACAGCAGGTACGCTCATGCAGTCATAACAGCCTGCAGGCAGCTATCTGCGGGCCCGAGTGTGTGTGAGTGTGCTGAATGTGTGTGTGTGTGTGTGTGTGTGGGATGGTTCCTCTCCAATCAGGGTTATCTCTTTACAGAGGAATGCACTGCTTGTCAGTCTAGTTCTGAACAAGCTACTTCTCTGGATCACCAGCATATTTTTTCAAAAAGTGTGTGTCAGCAGTGTGTGTGTGTGTGTGTGTGTGTGCGCGCGTGCTTGGTGGCAGACTTGTGACTATGATAGTACCTGTGAGGGTGACAGAGCTTGAGGACTTAAAATCTACTGCTACTTCACAACTGTTACACACACACACCCAAATATGGCTGTCCTGCAAGTCTGTTCCTTGAGGCAGACCTTATTGCGCCGTTGACAGATTGTGCATCAGGGCTGGTCTGTTGACAGATTGTGTGTGAAGGCCAGGCTACATGCCTCCGATGCTGGAGGTTTTAAGTGTCCAGTCAGACATTCAGCCCAGAGAGGGACACCTGCTGCTCCAGGTGTCCAGGGACCAGGGCCCTCCCCTGGGGCCCAGGAGCTGACCTGCCCTGCATTCCTCTCCTCCAGACCTCCTGTCCTTACTCTGGGCCTTGAGGGAGGGAGGGAGGGAGGCAGCGAGGACAGACATGAAAGTGAGAGGAATGGAGAAATGATGAAAGAGCTAATGATGAAGAGAAAGGAAAAGAAATGAGAACAAAGGATCACATTTGAGAAAATGAGAGAGAGATGACATTCCTCTGTGGAATCCAGCAGAACAGTTGACTTGCACGTTATTGAACAATCGTTGTATTTTTTTTTTTACGATTCATTAACGCGTCCCAGAAGTACGTTAAAGCTACCCATCTTAAATGATCAGAGGTTACTATTGAAACACAGTTGTTGTGATCTTCAACAGACACACGCGCACACACACACACACACACACACACACACACACACACACACACACACACACACACTGTTCTATTGTGTGACGAGGAGACTGACTCTGACTGACATAGTGCTGTTAAATCATTGATAAACTCCAGACACTGGTAAGTAAGCAGTGTGTGTGTGCAGACAAACAGCTCTCTGTGTGCAAAGTAGATATTTGTACAAAGATTAAGGACCGTTAAAGGAGCCAAGAGCAGCCCTGACACCCTCTTCCAGACTATCCACACACAGGCACGAGATAACACTACTACTGAAGCTTTCACACCCAATCTCCTCCACTCTCTCAGCCACTCTCTCTCTCTCTCTCTCTCTCTCTCTCTCTCTCTCTCTCTCTCTCTCTCTCTCTCTCTCTCTCTCTCTCTCTCTCTCTCTCTCTCTCTCTCTCTCTCTCTGTCACCCCTTCACTTACTCCTTCACTTTGTCTGCATGTGTTTGTGTTTAGTGCGTTACGATAGCACAGTCGCCTTCTTGGGATAGACGGACAACAGCCAAGTGTGGCAGGAACAACACAGACACCAGAGCTGTGGCATGACACTTTCTTAATCCGTTAGAGTGCACTTTCATCAAGACACTGAAGAGTTAGATTACTTTCAAATACGTTTTTTTTACCTGAAGGCAAACTAGTTTCTCACACAGTTGTGACAGAGCTTCATCGTATCTTACTTTATTACGGTGTTATAAGCCGTAACCTGTTCTTTTACTGTATCACACAACCCTGTTCCTTCTTATCTCACTTCATGTGACTGTATTCTTTCTGCACTGGGTACTTGTCTTCTCCTACCCCCTTTTCAATTTCCTCCCTTATCTCAGTTTTCTAAACCCAGCCTGTATCTGTTTCACTCCCCTGCTTTTACTTTTACTTTCTTCTCTCCTTTAGCCCTCCCTCCCTCCCTCCCTCCCTCCCTCCCTCCCTCCCTCCCTCCCTCCCTCCCTCCCTCCCTCCCTCCCTCCCTCCCTCCCTCCCTCCCTCCCTCCCTCCCTCCCTCCCTCCCTCCCTCCCTCCCTCCCTCCTGGCTGAGCAGGAGGACAGCAGCCTCTGCTATCCCCCCCTCCTCCTGCTGAATAATGGGGAGAAATTGCTCTTGATTTATAATTGGTTCCATTCACACTGATGTATGAGCTGTCAAAGGATCTGGGGCCCCTTTTACCCTCCCCCCCTCCCCCCTCTCCCCCCTCTCCCTCCACTCCTCTCTCTCCAACCACCCTGATGTAATGAAGTTGTTTTAGCAATTTATTTTATTATTATTTTTTATCTTAGTAACTCGAATTAATTTTCAGAATAGTTGACTGCATATATAGTCAGTTATTTCTAGTGTTATTTCAATGGACCACATCTGTGGTGATGTGCCATTTTGTTGCTGTTTGAATTGGATGGGTGTAATTTTTTTCTGTAAGAGTATGCTTTTATCATCCACTGTGTGAGTGTGTGTGTGTGAGTGTGTGTGAGTGTGTGTGTGTGAGTGTGTGTGAAATGCTGGGAATGAGTTGCTAGTCTCTTCCCTCCAGTATGGGAGTGATTACTCTGTGATCCTGTGCCCGGGCTACAGGCTCCCAGTGAAATATTCTCAGAAATGGACCGTTTTCCCTACAGAGATCCAACATGCGCACACACACACACACACACCACACACACACACACCACACACACACACCCACACACACACACACCACACACACACACACCACACACACACACCCACACACACAAACACCCACACACACAGGCACATTTGTGTTACACAGGCAGTGGAACGCTTATATTAGAAAGGCTCTGAATGCTTAATAGTTGATCCCACTTTCCAACGATGTACTAAAAGTTTGAGCACATATTGTAAAACCGGAGAAATTAAAAAGCAGTGGTTGGTGTTGGTGCTGATGCACACACACACTGATCAGTAGTAGGCTGATGTGAAGAAACAATCACATCAGCCTACTACTGATGGGAACTAGAACCACCTGATGGAGCTCCATTAGGTGGTTCTAGTTCCCATGGTCTGGGAGGACACCATTGGCATCCTGTGCCTGCTAGCCTGAGGAATGTGGGATGGAGGCGTTGGTGGTGGTGGTGGTGGTGGTGGGGGTGGTGGTGGGGGTGTATCCATAGCCTTCTGAGGTGGTGCACCTTAATTAGCCTTCTCTGGTTAATTCAGGCTCGTTATCTAAATTATGCAAATGCAGCGGTGCCTAATTGATTAGACTTAGCTTGATCCTCCTCGTTAATCCTCAAGATGGTCTGTAGCTCGTTAGCATTGTAGGAGGGGGTGGGGTATGGGGGGGCTCGTTA
>NC_090064.1:14935992-14987753 GCF_038355195.1 Osmerus mordax
ATCTCCGTTTGTCATCTCCTGTCGAACATATTCAGAGCTAATTCGGATCAAGCCACCCTTCAGAACTTCCTTTCAGAACTCTGACAGCGATCCCTGTCGTGCCACAGGTGTAACCTGGTGGTCCCCTGCCCTGGCCCCCCACCTCTGAGCCCGCAGGGCCCCGTAGCGCTGCAGCGTGCTGCTGGTTGTAGCGGAGCTTCCTCTCCGGCGTCTCCTCGGCAGCAGGGAGGGGAGGGGGGCCGGCCGGCGGTGAAGAGCGGGCGCCAGGCGCTCCTGGACGGCTCGGATCCGCCGGCCCTGGGAGCGCAGCCTGGATACCAGCCGCACCTTGGCATCCCGCAGGGCCATGATGCGAGCGTTCATCTGGGCCTTCTTCGCATGGATCTGATGGGGAGGGTAGGCAGGTGGGAATCATGGAGTCAGAGGGGGTGAGAGGGGGGGGCTGAGGGGTGAGAGGGAGGGGCTGAGGGGTGAGAGGGAGGGGCCGAGGGGTGAGAGGGAGGGGCCGAGGGGTGAGAGGGGTGAGAGGGAGGGGCCGAGGGGTGAGAGGGAGGGGCCGAGGGATGAGAGGGAGGGGCCGAGGGATGAGAGGGAGGGGCCGAGGGGTGAGAGGGAGGGGCCGAGGGGTGAGAGGGAGGGGCCGAGGGGTGAGAGGGAGGGGCTGAGGGGTGAGAGGGAGGGGCCGAGGGGTGAGAGGGAGGGGCTGAGGGGTGAGAGGGAGGGGCCGAGGGGTGAGAGGGAGGGGCTGAGGGGTGAGAGGGAGGGGCCGAGGGGTGAGAGGGAGGGTCCGAGCAGGGTCTGACCTCCTCCTCCAGAATGACCAGCTGAGCCCTCTTCTTCTCTGCGTTCATCCTCAGGTGCTCCGGGACGGTGAAGTCTTTGGCCGTCTTCAGCTTGAAGTCGCCCATGTTCTCTGTGGCCCACCTGACGGCACGCACGTCCTCCGGGTCCTCGCAGTCCTCGTTGGGTTTGGCGTCGTACCTGAGGACCGGAGAGGGACACAGGGTCAGAGAGGAACAGGGACCAGCGCGGGGCCGGAGAGAGGGACACAGGGTCAGTGAGGAACAGGGACCAGCGCGGGGCCGGAGAGAGGGACACAGGGTCAGAGAGGAACAGGGACCGGCGCGGGGCCGGAGAGAGGGACACAGGGTCAGAGAGGAACAGGGAGAGAGCGAGCGCGTGTCGGCAGAGTGTCTGAAAGGTGTGCGTGCTCTCACAGCTGGGCCCACTCCCTCCTCCTGCTCTGGATCTTGGCGCGGGCGCGCTCAGCCTTCTCCGCAGCCTTGCGCAGCTTCTCCGCCTGGCGCCCCGCCAGCTTGGAGCCCCCTGGGTGGACCCCCCGCGGGGGCAGGCCTGCCTCCCCGGCCTCCTGCTCCCCTGGAGAGACACCACACACACACACACACTTTAGAGGTCACAAAGACAAAAGGCACAAACACACAACCAAACACACACAGGTACACATCAACCTTTCTCCTACCTGTGTCTTTGGAGCTGTCTTTGCCCACCTCAGCCTTCCTCTTGCGCTCCTGTGCCGCCGCCCCCCCCGCCCCCCCCCGCCCGGCTGCGCTCCTTAACCTGGTGGAAGCGCTCCGACAGCGCCAGCAGGCGATAGGTGGAGATCCTGTGGTCACTCTGGAACGCTACCACGGTAACGGTCTCTGACTCTAGAGAGTCCCAGAACCTGAACAGAAGAGAGGCGGGAGAGAGGGAGGCACAGGATAAACACAGCGTGTGTGTGTGCAGATGCTGTGTGTGTGTGCAGATGCTGTGTGTGTGTGTGTGTGTGTGCAGATGCTGTGTGTGTGTGTGTGTGCGTGTGCATGTGGCACCTCTCCTGCAGTTTGTTCAGGCCGAGGCGGTGCCGCTCCACCTCCCAGGCCAGCTCCCTCCTCACCTCCCTCACCCTCTGAGCCGTCAGCCTCTCTGTCTCCTCTCTGAAGCGCCGGTCCAACTCCAGCTCCTGAGCACACAGCACACACACATAATAGTGTGCATGTGTGTGTGCCTGTGTGTATGTGTCTGTGTATCTGTGTGAGTGTGTGTCTGTGTGAGTGTGTGTACCGTGTTAGTGTGTGTGCCTGTGTGAGTGTGTGTGTGTGTGTACCGTGTTAGTGTGTGTGTGTGTACCGTGTTAGAGTGTGTGTGAGTGTGTGTGTGTGTGTGTGAGTGTGTGTGTGTGTACCGTGTTAGTGTGTGTGTGTGTGTGTACCGTGCGGTGCAGCTGGACGTGTGGAGGCAGGGTCTGGTTCTCCAGCAGCACGAGTCTGAACTGGTTCTGGAGCTCCGTCAGCTTCTTACGACGCTCCACCTTCCTAAGCTCCGCCTCCCGCCGCATGCGCTCCATCTCCAGCTTCTGCTTGGCCGTTTCGATGCTGCGGGCGGCCGATAGAGACGGAGAGAGCGACAGACACAGAGAGTGTGTGAGAGAGAGAGAGAGAGACAGACAGACAGAGAGACAGAGAGAGACAGAGAGAGAGCGAGAGACAGAGAGAGAGAGAGAGAGAGAGAGAGAGAGAGAGAGAGAGCGAGAGAGACAGACAGACAGAGAGAGAGACAGAGAGACAGAGAGAGAGCGAGAGAGAGAGAGAGAGAGAGAGAGAGAGAGAGAGAGAGAGAGAGAGAGAGAGAGAGAGAGAGAGAGAGAGAGAGAGAGAGAGAGAGAGAGAGAGAGAGAGAGGCCTGACACCACAGTCAGGGTGTGTCCTCACCTGTACGCTGCTGGGTCCTCTATGTCCTGGGCCACGCCCTCCATCTCAATGCCCACCTGTCGCATCAAGAACAGGAGTTACTGAGGAGTCAGGACGACACCAAGTCTCACCAGCAGCCCCCCTCCCTCCCCCCCCCCCCTCCCTCCCCCCCCCCTACCTCCCCCCCCCTCCCTCCCCCCCTCCCTACTGACCAGGGGGGGGGGGGCACCCTGGCCCTTACTGACCCGGGGGGAGGGCACCCTGGCCCTGCTGCGCTGCAGGGCTGTCAGCAGCTCCTCCTGGGGCAGCAGGCTGAAGGAGAAGATGTTGCCGTCCTCCCCGGTCGTCAGCACAAACTGGTCGTCGTAGCTACAGCGCAGCTGGCGTACGTGTCCGTACTGGTTGTCGTGGACGCCGAGGGCCCAGAAGGCGTGCATGGAGGTCAGGTGTGCGTCGGAGGGCTGGAGAGGGTAGGCCCGGACCCTGCCTGAGTGCATGCCGCACAGCATCAGACTCCTGCTGGAGCTGGGACACATCGCAGGACAGGGTCAGGGGGAACACTCCCCGAGGGACTGGGGGGGCGAGCACAGTTTGAGACAGGCAGCTGGGAGGACAGCTAGCTACCTGAAGGTGATGGTGCGTATGGGGTCTTGGTCAGTGTTGTGGACGGCCAGGAAAGAGGAGGGAGCATCCTGCCGCTCGGCTGGATCCTCGTCCTGCTGTTCAGAGAACCTGCAGTGGTACAGGTACCCTGAGTCATAGCCACCCTGCAACACAGAGCAGGAGAGGGTGGTTAGTGTGTGTGTGTGTGTGTGCGTGTGTGTGGTTAGTGTGTGTGTGTGTTTGTGGTTAGTGTGTGTGGTTAGTGTGTGTGTGTGTGTGTTTGTGGTTAGTGTGTGTGGTTAGTGTGTGTGTGTGGGTTTGTGGTTAGTGTGTGTGGTTAATGTGTGTGTGTGTTTGTGGTTAGTGTGTGTGGTTAGTGTGTGTGTGTGTGGTTAGTGTGTGTGTGTGTGTGTGTGGTTAGTGTGTGTGTGAGGTTAGTGTGTGTGTGGTTAGTGTGTGTGTGTGGTTAGTGTGTGTGTGGTTAGTGTGTGTGTGGTTAGTGTGTGTGTGTGGTTAGTGTGTGTGGTTAGTGTGTGTGTGTGGTTAGTGTGTGTGTGTGTGTGGTTAGTGTGTGTGTGGTTAGTGTGTGTGTGGTTAGTGTGTGTGGTTAGTGTGTGTGTGTGGTTAGTGTGTGTGTGGTTAGTGTGTGTGTGGTTAGTGTGTGTGTGGTTAGTGTGTGTACCATGGACAGCCAGAAGGCCCCAGGCTCAGAGTAAAAGCCACAGTGAAGAGGGCTGGGAGGGTCGGGGATGTAGATGGGCGGTAACTCTTCCTCCTCCTCCTCTTCCTCCTGCAGTTCCTCCTCTGTGGGATCTCGTTCCTGCTCCTTCGCTCTCTTCAGACGCGCCTCTCTCTCCTTCATCTTCTTCTCCTTCACAGCCTGCCTGCGTGCAATCTCCTGCTCTCTCTGGAACAAAGACATGAACGCTCAGTCATCAGCCAGCCAGACCAGCCAGCCAGAGCCAGACCAGGCCAGCCCGAGAGCCAGACCTGGCCAGCCAGAGAGCCAGACCAGGCAGCCAGAGAGCCAGACCTGGCCAGCCAGAGAGCCAGACCAGCCAGCCAGAGAGCCAGAGAGCCAGCCAGAGAGCCAGACCAGGTCAGACTGGGATCATAGCACACCTGGATGCGTGACTTGATGCTGTGGAAGTGGAAGCAGCGAGTCGGGAGGCCGGAGATCTGATAGGTGGTGCCTGGCTTCTGGGCCTCCAGGTCCGGGGCCTGGACCTCGACCACATGACCGCTTACACACAGGATCAGCAGTGTGTTTGCGTCCTGAGCACACACACACACACGCACACACAAACATAGGGGAATAACTTAGGTAAAGCCGTATGGCACTAGTACAGCCATGACACTTGCTAGAATAGTGTCTATGAACACTGAGAATAACCAAGAGGCAAACATGCCTTGATGTCAATGTGAGGTGTGTGTCCCAGGGAGAGATCCACCGTGAGTCCAGACTTACGTGGGACTGAGGCGACCACTCCAGCCCCTGGACAGGACCCGGAACAGTGACAAAGCCAACAGGGTGGTACTTATCCCCCACACTGAAGAAGAACACTGTGCAGTCAACACTCTAGACACCAAAGAAGAAGAAAAAAATAAAAAAACATTTTAAAAAAAGGAAGGAAGGGGAAAGTTTCACCAACAGCTTTCATGAAGCAAACCCTCTTCTGGATCAGATCCAGCAGTCCTTACCCCCGTGGCTAGAATCTCTCCATTTCGCTCATATGCAATGGCAGTCACAGGTGCATTGTGGGGCTTGAAGGCCTGTTTTAGGCGGAGCTCTGCATCGCCATAGTCACTGCGCCCTGCCACCACGTGCAGTCCCTGAGGGTTGTAGAGCTCTAGAAGGCGGACGACCCCGTCTTCAAAGCCCACCACCACCAACCCCCCGCTAGGATTCACCTGCAGGCAGGAGAGACTCAGGTGAACCAGCACTTCATTCACAACTGCTGGAAACAACATCCTCTCATACTATCCAAACTTGAATCTACTCTCACAAACACGGAGACATCATTGGTAAACACACCAGTCTTGGAGCCCAGGTCAGAGTTGTTCCTCCCTGCTTGTATCGACTGGTTGTCAGCTCTTTCTTTGCCAGGAAGTCAAAAATCCTGACCGAGCCTAACGGAGAGAGACAAAATGAGAAAGAGGAAGAGAGATAGGCAGCAAAAGAGCGTGTTCATGGGTGTGAGCAGTATTTGTAATCAAATTCCCGACAGTGTATGCTTGCTGACTCACGATCTAAAGTAGTCGTGGCCATCAGATGGCTGGTGGTGGACACGTCCATGCCCTGGATCACTCCCGCATGGAAGGAGAACAGGCACTCGGGCTCCTGGGTCTGTGCACCACGGAACACACTCAGTTCACACACACAGTTACACACACACACACTAGACTGCAGTATTGAGGCCAACAAGAGAGCAGGGAACTCACAATGTTGGAAAAGGAGAGATCCAATTTCCAGATGCCTCCATTGGAATCCTGACGACACACACACATGGAAACAGTTATCACCAATGCTGTGATGCTATTCTAATATCCTGACCTCAGAGCTCAGTGTCACTGTGTGTCATCTTTGCCCTCTGACCTGTGCGAACCAGATGAAAGAATCCGGCAGGGAGCTCTTGACCATGGAGGACAGGCAGACATTGCGTCCAATCACCATCTCATTCATGGGCTCAATTTCAAACAGCCCGCTGTCGTCACTGCAGTCTGCCGTGTCAATGCTCTCAAAGTCCCAGCCCTGGTGACATCATCAGAGCGGGACGAACAGACACATCAGAGAGAGAACAGTTCTGAGAGTACTTTAAACCATGTCATATGGACACCGCATTGTGAACCCTCCTGTCCTACCGTGTTGACCTCTATGACCTCTGTGACCTCTGTGACTCGGGTCTTACCCTGACCGCCCCGTCTGTGCCGATGGTTATGAGTTCTCCCTCGTCCAGAGAGAACTGCTGGATGGTGCCTGCATGGCACGTCCTGCCCCCTTTACGGCACATCTCCACCTTGATCAGCCCCCCGTCCCACAGCAGCATGTTCCCCCAGGCCGACCCTGACACCACCTGACACACACACAGGACGGACACACCGGAGAGTTCTACACAACAGCAAAAAGATCCTTTCTGTTTTTAGGAGTGGACACCATCAGTTCGGTCTGAAGATGGAGGTTGGGCAGACCTTCCCATCAGGAAGCTCCACGTAGCCCTCGATATCTGTTAGCGCAGTCTTGCCAAACCTTCCCAGGAAGCCCTGCAATTTAAGACCGGTAAAAGTACTGGCCATTTTCCAGAACCTGTCAGGGGAGGAGATCATCAATGATGTTATAATTAACTATGAATAAATAGATCTAGTATATATCAATACTATCATATCTATATTGCTACTTACATAAAGTCATTAAATATTGTGTTTCAGTAGTCAGCCCAGAACAATAACTAAGTTATATCTGATGCACTACTTAAGACAAGAAAACGTGACGATACATGAATAGATCACAAAAACCGAGGTGAGGCTGTGGGAAGGCTTGGACTGGCGGACAGACACTGACTTAATGTGTCCAGATCCAGAGGTGGTCAGCTGTCCAGGGTTGTCAGGTGAGAAGGTGACCCGGTAGACGTCCTGGGAGAAGGCTTTGCATCGCAGCATCACCTGCTCCTCCCTCCAGTTCCAGAGAGTCAGCATGTAGTCTGGAGCGCTTCCCACGCTGGCCAGCAGGGTCCCGTCACGGTTAAAGTCCACAAAGCTGTAGGCCTGCCCTGTCCCGCCTTTGCAGAAGAACAGGGGAGTCAGGTGGCTGAGCGGTTAGGGAGTCGGGCTATTAACCAGAAGGTTGTTGGTTCGATTCCTGGCCGTGCAAAATGACATTGTGTCCTTGGGCAAGTCACTTCACCCTACTTGCCTCAGGGGGAATGTCCCTGTACTTACTGTAAGTCGCTCTGGATAAGAGCGTCTGCTAAATGACTAAATGTAAATGTAAAATGTAAATGTAAGAAAACAGGCTCAAACAGAACCAAACACACACACGATCATTCAAACAATACCTCAGCCCCTACGGCGCGTGTCGATTCAATGCAGTGACAAGGTTTGGTAGTTACCTCTGAGTATGCGGTAGGGTCGTAGTGAGGGATACTCGTAGATGATGATGTTGGGCTGGTATCCCTTCTCTGCTACAGTGAGATACCTCTTACTGGGGTGGGCCTACAGGGAGAGACACAGCCAGGCCAATGGGGCATTCGTCATGCATGGAGGAGGAGAACTGTTGAAAATATGTCAGGTGGCTGAGCGGTGAGGGAGTCGGGCTAGTAATCCGAAGGTTGCCAGTTCAATTCCCGGTCATGCCAACTGACGGTGTCCTTGGGCAAGGCACTTCACCCTACTTGCCTCGGGGGAATGTCCCTGTACTTACTGTAAGTCGCTCTGGATAAGAGCGTCTGCTAAATGACTAAATGTAAATCTAAAAGTGCTTATTGGTTGAATTAGGACTGAGAGGTTTATTTTTAATTTTTATGTTTATACATTTAGATGTCATTATAATATCGGCAACCAAGAAACTACCCTGGAAGTGTATGACTGGGTGTGCGTGTGGAACACGTTACCATAATGGTGCCAATGCCTCCTCCACTGCAGGAGCGCAGGTAGCGCTGCTCCTTGGTGCGCACGTCCAGGAATATAAGTAGGTTTCCCGCCACGAAGGCCAGCGTGCGCTCGTCCAGCAGCTGCAGGTTGGCCCTGCGCTCACAGTCATAGCCAAAGGAGTGTCTGAATCACAGCTAAAGGAAGTAAATGCAGTCTCATGCGACGGGCAAGTATACAAGTAAACCCTGGAGTGCTTAAGTCACCTTTCTAACTTCACCGGACATTTTAGCCATGGCCAACTTTTTTTTTTTTTTTCTTAGCAGGTTGAAAAAACTAAACTTTTTTCCACACACAATATGATACAAAAAAGTTTCAAGTTTTTTCTAAAACTTGTTTTCTAATTTAATTTTTGATGTGAGGTCCAACAGGTAGTAGTAATGGCTACTTTTTACTGAGTAGCCTATATGTCAGAGCTTTTTAAACATGAGTATCTGTACTTGAGTGAAGGATGTGTTTGCAATCTCTGGCTAAATGGTAAAGTGGTGTCAAGTGAAGGGACATGCTCTGGGAGAGGATACGACAGATGAAGCAGGTTCTCTGGAATATCAGAGTCGGCCGTGATGACTGGTCTGGAGTAAAGCTCTTCATAGTTATAGAACATGTCTTCTGGGAGCTTCTTCACACTGAAACTCTCTTTCCCCTCTTCTTCAACCAGGCCATTCTCTCCCTGTTGCACGTCCTCCGTTTCTGCGGGTTTCGCAGACAGACATAATTACCAGATTATGTGTAGTCTATAGACTACCATGCATTGCGTTGGAGATTACTGGATGTGGCTTTCGTTAGACTAATTAACAACTGGATTGTGGATCGGACAGACATTATGTAATTAAAACATGCAATTGTGTACCGTCAACCTTTCCCTGGGTGGAGATATCTTCATGAGTCTGTGAGTCCTGAAAGCCTTCTGTTGTTGGGATAAGTGTGTTTTCTGAAGGAGGGTCACCATCGGAGATTTCTGCTTCACTAACATTGGCTTGTTTTTCTTTGGACGGGTCATCTTGAAAGGAAGGGTCAAACACAGAAGAGCGTCACTAAGACATAGTAATCTAAATGATATACTTATTATTTTCTACCTAAAGACAAGAAACTTAATTGATCAACAAAAAAAAACAGTTTTATAGTTCAAAATTAGAAAGCTATATTGCAAATTACCTTCAGCACCAGGGCTGTCTTTCTGATTCTCAGACGAGTCCATTTTCGTTAAGAATCGTTGCTAGGCAACACAAGGAAGTCATTTCTGTCGCAAGGCACACTGGATAATGTAGTTATCACTCGCCGTTGTAAACTCGGAAATTGTCGAAAGTCCGCTGGGTAAGAAGAGAGACTTCTCTTTGAGTGTTTAAGTATCGAGTGTATATTTATTTTTATATATTATTTACATCTATCTAATAATACATGTTTTGGGGTATTCATCGGTATTCTCTGTGCGTATAGCTAGCTCTAAGTGTTTCTCTAAACAGGGAAGTAATTGTCCTTGGTGTTGTTGGCTGAGTACTTTTTGACACAATTCATTACGCGTTGGAAAATTATCATATAAAGGTAACAGTTTTAATGGTATTTCAAATCGTTTTTTGCTGCAGAATGGTTCGCACTGCTGACAGAATGGAATTGCCAGGAACAGACACAAGTATGTGATTCCATTGGCTCATTTTCAAATATTATTTACTTAATCATAAAACTAATAAAACTATAGTTTTATTTCTTGGGTTCCAGTTCAATATAGCCTTTTAGCCTAATGTCAAGTTATTCAGCTGGCAGCTAGCTAAGATGATAGATCAAAGATCCCTGATAATGACATAACCAATAGCCTAATGTCACAGGCTCTTGTCAAGGGGAAACTCAGCCAGTGAAGTCCCATCTGCTGCAGTCCAGGGACATCCTGGTGGAAAGTTTATACAACCTGGCCCCTCTGCTAGACCGAGCCCTGGCTAGCGGCCTGCTATCTCAGGAGAACTACTTTGACGTGCGTGCAGAGAAGACTCCGCAGGAGCGAGCGCGCAGGCTGCTGGAGGTGGTCCATGCCGAGCTGGATGAGTCCGGGGCCAGAGGCTTCCTGGAGTGTCTGAAGAGCTGCCAACAGCACTACCCCCGCCTCAAAACCTGGCTCGGCTCTGATACAGGTGGGACGAAAAGTTTAATAATTCATTCCATCCCTTTAGAAGTGTTCAGATCCATCTTATTTAGTCTGTCCCTGTCTCTCCCCATCTCTATCTCTTTCTCAGACTTACAGCGTGGACCTACAGGTATGTGTCTGTATTTATATTCTCTAGTTAAAACAACACAATGAGCTGAACTGATGAACTGATCTCTTTCTCGTCGAAACGAACAGAGCGCCAACTGAAGGCCCAGCTGAGCGTTCTGTGTTCCCGTGTGGGCTATTCCATCCTGCCCGTCTCCCTGGCCCTGTTCTCCAGTGGTATCCTGACCCAGTTTGAGTTGGATCAGGTCCAGGCAACTCCAACTATGTACCAACAGACCAATCAGCTCCTGTCCATCTGTCTGTCCAAGGGAGAGAAGGCCTGCTGCAGCTTCTACCAAGCCCTGAACAGCGAGGACCCTCAGCTGGCTTCAGACATCAGGGAAGACCCAGGAGGTAATGACCCAGTGGTGATGAAGGGCAGAGGACTTCACTGCACAAACTGGCTTGTTACTTTGCCTCTTTTATTGTTGCACTCATGTAGAGGTCTATTTGGTCAAGGCTGTTTGGAAACTACAGAGCTACAGAATTGAATTTGACATGGTCCTGGAGAAGTGAGTGTGGGTGTCTCTGTTTTCAAGCCAGTGGTCCGGCAGAGGATTTGTCCGCTCTTTCCCTGGTCAGCACAGCTCCCAGCACCGTTGAGGCAGTGCAGGACACTGGAGAAACGGATGCGGAGGATAAGCTTGTCTCAGGAAACAACCCACTCTCAGGTACTCCTTACACCTGGTGCTCTCAGTCTAACCGTTTACAGGGAGTCAGATGGCTGAGCGGTTCGGGAATCAGGCTATTAATCAGAAGGTTGCCGGTTTGATTCCCAGCCGTGCAAAATGACGTTGAGTCCTTGGGCAAGGTACTTCACCCTACTTGCCTCGGGGGAATGTCCCTGTACTTAATGACTAAATGTAACCCTACGTTGACATAAAGAACAGTTATAAAAGTTGTGCGTCTTCTCAGGTGTGCTCCAGCAGGTGTTGGCTCTGCTGGATGTGTGTCCAGGTGCAGGCCCCAGCCTTAACGTGTGTGAGCTGGGGGTGGCTGTGGGTCTGCCCAGACGGACGGTCAGGGAGAGCCTTCTGGAGGAGGCGGGCGTGGGGGATGTCTCTCAGCTCAGGGCTCTCACCACCCTGTTCCTCCACAAGACCCAGGACGCCGGCCGTCTCCTGGCCAGGGTTAGGGAATGCTCCACAGACAGTAGGTTCTGCTGTGAGGGTTTTTCCAGACCAACCATGTGACTCATTTCTCCGTCGTTCTTTCTGCACTCATTCGATCTTGTGTTGTAGGGGTTCTGCTCTCTGGAAGAGGAGGCCTTTTACTGAAGCTGCTGCTGGAAGCCGAGGCCTTGTTCTACACTGACACCAATCTGTGTACCGGTCACACACTCCAGGATGGGGACCACCAGCGAGACCAGGACCCGAAAGACAGAGCATTGCTAATCTTTAGCTATCTCCTCTGGGAGATCACGGCGGAGGCCCTGGAGGACTGTGGGCCTGGAGCAGAGCCGGGAGGGGACGTGAAGGCTGCAGTGCGCCTGCTGAAGGGGAGCGCGTGCGTGCAGGCCGAGCTGCTCCAGGAGTTAGAGGAGTGTTTGACTGAAGGGGGGACTGAGAGCTTGCTGCAGAGCATCCGAGTCCTGGCTCAGGTGCTGCGTGACCTCTTCCCTCTCCAGGACAGTTGGAGGCTCTCCCCACCAGCAGATGGCGCCGTGTACTCCTGCCATCCACACAGGCTTCACAGAGTCACCTCTTTCCTGGGCTTAGCTTCCCGCATCACCCGCAGAGCCCTGTGCCCTGGGTCTCTACTGGAAACTGCCTCTCTCCCCAGCCAATACAGGGAGGTCTGCCTCGGCATCGCTCGCCTGCTGGACAGAGTACAACCACAGGGGGGTGCTACAGATCTCTCCCAGGCCCCCACTAGTACCATCATCCAACACATCCACTCCATCTTGTCCCTGCCGGCGTTCAGGCCGCAGGCCTTTGACGCAGGGGCGAGACACAGGATCCTGGCTGTGCTAGAGTTTGACCCTGTTCTTCTTGGCCTGAGACTGTTGCTGGATTTGCACAGGGACACACTGATGGCTCTGGGCCAGTACCTGAAACCTTGTGAGCAGCACTCCTTTCAGCTCGTCCCAGAGACGGTCCAGATACTTGGAGGGGCGGTACTAAGCTGGGTTGGAAGAGTCAGGGGCCCTGTCGCCATCGACAACGGGATGGAGGAAGTCCTCCGATTCGTCACCTCTGAGCCAACTTCCTTCCTGGTCAGAGTATTTTGTCGCGGTTACGATGAGGGGAAGTACTTTGAGGTGCATGAGCCAAGATGTGTGCGTGTGTCAGGGCTGGGGGAGGAGGAGGCCCAGGCTCTGGGGGGGACAGGGTTGGCTAGGGAGGGGAACACGGTGTGGATGAGGGAGGGCTGGCAGGGACAGGAGACAAAGCTGGAGGAGGTCTTGGAGAGACACTCTGCTCAGGCCCACGAGGAGGGCTGCTACTTTAAGGTCACCTCCTCAGGGTCAGAGTGTGAGGTCAAGGTTATCTGCAAGAGTGGAAGGCTGTCTGCCGTGGCGGAGAGGAACTGTGAGGTTGTTTGAGTTTGGTTGATACATAGTAGCTTGTGTTTCCAGACTGCTTCAGCTGCTTGTATAGTAAATCTCTAAAATCACTCTAAAAAATGTATTATTGTCGTGAGACATAATTTTCAACTTTTTGATTGAGGTATTAGTGTACTGCATGTGTTCAATATGCATTGCGGTGTAATAATGTTTGGAATAAAATGCATCCGTCTATGTACACACTGTTAAAACGTTTAATTTACATACATAATGATTTTGCATAGGTTAAAAGAAATCACACCATTAAAAACACATTTTAACATCCGTCAATCATTGTGTTAGTGCCTCAGGTAGCAGGGAAAGGGCATGTGCTTTTCCTGTCATCTTACATGAGTGGACAAGGCAAACCAGCCCTCTCCTCTCACCCCACCTCCCTGTGTGAAGCAGAGAGACTGGTTAAAAGGACAGAAGCTGTTGTAACGGGTGGGTCGTGTGTGTGAGAGAATGTGTCTTTACCCGAGTCACAGCTCCTCGAGAATCTGTTCCAACACTCTGTGGAGAGACCGCACTGCCGGTTCTGCAACGAGAACCACAAATAATATCAGACAGTCATAGACCCGCATTCAACTTCATCACTTCCAACCCTCCATGACTCTCACCTCCTCCTGTCTCCACTGCAGTCCGGGGAGGGGTCCTGCTCAGGCAGCGACACGGACAACTCTGGGGTCCTTCCACTGGCTGGAAAGGAATGGGAGAACCACATCGCTAGGTCTTCCCTGAAAATCTGATCTGACGTCATCAACAAAGATGGATCTTTAAAAGGGGTGGGAATCTTTTTGTATCTCACGATTCAAATAGATTTTTGGGGTCACGATTCGATTAAAAACCAAATCACGATTTTTTTGGATTTTTTATTTAAAAAAATAAAAAAAATTTTTTTTTGAAATTTGTGAATCGCTAGAAGACAGAATCGCGATTCATATGTGAATCAATTTCCCCCCCACCCCTTAATATTTAACATCCAAGTGCTCAACACAG
This sequence comes from Osmerus mordax, assembly GCF_038355195.1. Lineage (NCBI taxonomy): Eukaryota > Metazoa > Chordata > Actinopteri > Osmeriformes > Osmeridae > Osmerus > Osmerus mordax. Next base: position 14,949,716 of record NC_090064.1, read on the forward strand.
ACAGTGTACCTGTGGCGGTGCTGAGGGAGTGTGGAGGTATGGGGGAGACAGAGGGGGAGACAGAGGGAGACCCTCTGGCTGAGATGCTCTGCTGCTGCTGCTCTATGAGCTCCAGCAGTCTGTTCCTGGCTGCGGCGCTCTGCTGGTTCAGCTCCAGGAGGCGCTGTTCCATGCTGCTCACACACGGCCTGTCAGACTCCACAGTCTGGGAGAGCAGAGACAGGCAGACACCGTTGTCATTCCCTTCCGTGAAATTAACGTTGATTTACAGGTAGCACTTTCACGGCCATTAAAAGAAGGCCTAATTCTGCAGTTAACTGGTGAAGATACTTTATTCTGTTCATATGATGATCTAAATGTCCTTTGTGGGCCCTTGGCACGCTCACCTGCTGTGAGAGTTGTAGCTCCGCTCTACTAGGGGTGGGGCCTCGGTCTCTCTCAGCATCCATCTGGGGGGTCGCCCTCCCTGTGCTGGGGGCAGGCGCTTGCCTCTCCGGACCGCTCAGAGGCATCTCTCTCCCCGCGCTGCTGGAGCCAGACCCCCTCCTGTTGGCATGGTTTCTGGGTGACCTGTGGCCTGAGCCATGGCCTCGCGACTGGACCAGCTGAGTCTTGATCAGGGCGTTCTGGCGCGTCAGCTCTGCTATCTGAGCCAGCATGGCGTCCTGGGAGAGTATGTTCGGTTCCTCGAGGGTGTGGTCCGTAGGGGAGGCGGTGGAGGGGCGGGGCAGGCTGCAGAGGGAGGGGGCGGGGCTGAGGGTCGGAGCGGGGCGAGAGGTCTGCTGATGAAGAGACAGGGAACGAACCACTGGGAAAACACGAAAGGTGGAACAATGACATGAGGACTTTCTGTGGGGCACCTCTGCAAGGACCCAAATATCTGATACAGAGAAAGAGAGAGATACCTGTGGAGTGCTGGCGGCTGTCTCTCTGACGAGGAGGAGAGAGGAGCACAGCAGGGTGGACAGCGGTCTCTCTAACAGCATCGTGGGGTCCACGATCGCAGCCTGGACAAAAACACACCACTACTTTATTGCCTCAACATGACAGAAGTGTGTGTGTGTGAGTAGTGGGACAGATGGTGTGATGAGATGAGCTGTACCTAACGTCCCACTGTCAGGCGCTGCTGCTTCAGAGCTCATGTCTCCTCCCAGCAGCCCCTGGCCTCCCAGCAGCTCCTGGCCTCCTCCCAGGAGCCCCTGGCCTCCTCCCAGCAGCCCCTGGCCTCCTCCCAGCAGCCCCTGGCCTCCCAGCAGCCCCTGGCCTCCTCCCAGCAGCCCCTGGCCTCCTCCCAGCAGCCCCTGGCCTCCTCCCAGCAGCTCCTGGCCTCCTTCCAGCAGCCCCTGGCCTCCTCCCAGCAGCCCCTGGCCTCCTCCCAGGAGCCCCTGGCCTCCTCCCAGCAGCCCCAGGCCTCCCAAAGCCAACACCACCGTGTCCACTGTGTGCTCCAGCTCCTGTGTCCGGTGCTGCACTGCTGCCTTGGAGAACACACACACACCACCGACTTAGGGCTCTTGGATATTATTCAAGTGATGAAGCTTAGGGGTTTCTTTAAGGTGTAGCCATAGAAAGAGAGTGTAGAATGAACTGACTCAGGTAGTGACCGGGTCTCACCTGCAGGGCGGCGCTCTCCTCCCTCAGGGCCAGGGTCTCAGCGGTGAGGGCGTCGATCAGCCCCCTCTGCTCCTTCACAGCCTCCGCCAGCCTGCTCCTCTCCCTCGCCTCCCTCCGCGCCTCCTCCTCCCTCTGACAGCCAGGAGGAGAGGGAGATTAGTACGACAAGGAACAGAGACCCGGACACAGGTGGTGTCGCTTGGTTGTACAGTGCTGTGTGACCAGGCACCTGTCTCAGGAGGCTGGCCATGCGTCCGAGGGAGGACACCAGGGCTACGGAGAAGCCTGTGAGGCTGTGGGAGCTGGGCTGGGGCCTTGGTCCTGGGGCTCCGCTGACAGGCCGCTCCGCCGGGCCCAGACCGTCCAGCTCTGACTCCACCTGGGCCAGCAGGCCCTGAAGCAGCCCCAGGCTGGACTGGTTTCCACTCAGGGAGCTGATGTTGGAGCCGTCCAGCACTGAGGCCTCTGCACTGCGCCCCCTGTTGGCCCTGGACGACCGAACCTTCTTGCCTACACATGCACGCACACACACGCAAACAAACACAGTCATAAATTGTTTTCTTACTTTGTATTAAAAAGGTTTTGGGGAGACGGGGTCGGCTTCCTAAAGAGTTCCATGTGAAACCTCATACCGGAGAGGGTGAGAGGATGGTCAGCGTTCAACACCTGAGTGACCAGAACAGAAGGCTCGCCACGTTCTGACGGCTCCATCTGGCTTCGTTTGGTCCTCAACCGCTGGACTGCTACAGTGGCATTGAGAGCTACAAAAAAATATTTGTTTAAAGAGTTAAAGCAAAACTTTTTTTCAGGTCTAGTCATATTCTTTTTCAATTTCCCATAGAAAATTGAATTACAGATTCAAACCGGTTGTTTATGTGTATATAATATAGGGATGCCCTTCCCCCCGTCATCCAACTCTTCCTGTACCTGCTTGCCCGGCAGCAGCCCCTGAGGTACAGGGCGTCTGGGCAACGTTGTCTACCGCCCCCTGCTGGCCAGGAGTGGCTTGACACGTCTTCTGCTGCTGCGGCCCTCTGGCTCTGTGAGGCTTGGCTTTCCCCTTCCTCTGGTTCACTCTGCAACTGAATGTCAAGCAAGGCAAGAACTTAGCAATACCATTGGAAAAACAGGTACCTTATTTATTTAAAAGGAGTGTGTGCGGTAGTTCAGAGGATGTGGATGGGAGGTACCTGTGTGTGTCCATGTTGGACTGGGAGCTGAAGGATGAAGAGGGGTCCGCTTCTTCATGATCGTCTCCATCTTCTAAATGCTCCACTTCATTCAAGGCCTGGCACGCAGTAAACCAGCCACGGACATTAACCACACACTCACGCACACGCACGCACGCACACACACACACACACACACACACACACACACAGGAGTCAGGTGGCTGAGCGGTTAGGGAGTCGGGCTAGTAATCTGAAGGTAAATGTAAATCCACACACACAAAAATGAGATGGTCGAAGACATACCTGTGTGTCCATGAGAGACTGGCTGAGGAGAGACAACTGGGTAGGAGGGTCCGGTCTCTGCAGGACCGGCAGGTCAGCGTCCGAGCCACAGTCCGGAGCCATGGTCACACTGGGGAAGCCTGGGACATCACACATCAATCCCTCAGTATTACTGGACCGCAACCAGGGGGTTTTGTCAGTTAATATTTGACCTGGGGAGTCAGGTGGCTGAGTGGTTAGGGAATTGCGCCAGTAATCCAAAAGGTTGCTGGTTCGATAACTAGGCCGTGCAAAATGACGTTGTGTCCTTGGGCAAGGCACTTCACCCTACTTGCCTCAGGGGGAATGTCCCTGTACTTACTGTAAGTCGCTCTGGATAAGAGCGTCTGCTAAATGACTAAATGTAGACCAGCCACTCAATAGATTACCATCGTTTTTTGGGGGGCTGGTGAGTGCTGCTAATTTTATGCCGTGACCATAACACACCAATTAAGGGCTTGTAAACTCTATTGGCTTGAACATTGCACTGTAACATGAACAGAGATAAGCACAGTACCGGTCTGCCTGAGCGGGGCATCTCCAAACAGATCTTTGACCACAGCCATGGCTTTGTCAGAACGGGCTAGAACGTCTTGCAACTGCAGGTGCTCTGAGAAAACCTGAAGTGCAACACAACAACCTTACATGAGGTGTGTTTAGTACGGTTTCCCTCAAAGAGGTGAGGTTACAGTTAAAATGTTAAATTTTTTGTTGAAAGAATGTGTTGTAAAGAAGTATTCTAATGAAGGGACATTCAGGGAAGCTGACATGCAAATATGTTAACAACTGTCAATGAATGTTGTACTTAGTGAAAAACACTTAGGGCCCTAATCTGCCGTGCTAAATTCCCAGGCATGTGCAGACACCTCTCTGATGATGCTGATGCTGCCTCGGTCCAGGGGGTGTGTGTGCTTCCGGCGCCGTCTCAGAGCCCGCTCCTTCAGCTCCCATTTGGCCACCGCCCTGTTCTGGGACCGGTGCATCTCGTGACGACGGCTCTGAGGGGCACCAGAAACCCAGGATACGCTATCTGACTTAGCATTAGCATTTATTAGCATTACGCACAACGTTATATCAGACTTCTAAACACCTAAACTACATATTTTAGTTAACTCCAAGGCAGCAGATATATCTTACCACTTCTTCAGGTGTCAGCTTGTGCACAGAGAGGTCGTTGACGGTGCTCTGCAAGGAATTTAAGAGTCACCAGTATCCAAACACCAAAATCAACACATTGTAGTTGGAAACTTTAGCCAGGCAGGACCTTACTCGAGTGTGCCGTTTGACTAATACTACAAACCACTGTTGATAATATACACTTTTTAAATGCAGTTTTACATTAAATTATAATTCACATTACTCACCACCCACTCTTTGTTGGGGGCACTTGTCTTCTTGGACCGTACAGTGGGCCGCTTTCCCTGGCCGGGCACCGAACGACCTATCCTCACAAACGACATCTGGAAGATGGCAATACGGAAAGTTTGGATAGCCTGCTGCCTAGCTAGCTACTGTAGCAAGCAAGTAGCTACGTGTGTTGTGGTGCTAAATTGTTTGTCAGTACAGTAACAAGTTCTCGACAACTATGGCCCTTTGACTGGCGTTTGACGATGTGAAAAATGTCAGCCATGCTGATTTATCAAACAGGATCATCAAGTTATGTTGCTACTTTACTTTTTAGCTTGGTAACATTAGCTGAGTGTTTTCTTACCGTTGCTTTGGCGTTGATGAATCTGCCGGCTTGAATAGTATTCAACGCGCGCTTCGGTTTAATTTAGTAACTTCCTCGTTACTAAGGACGCTGTTGACCAAAGAGCATAATGGGAATTGTAGTGAATGTAACATAAACTGCCTGGGGTGACGCTACAGTACTTATTTTACCAATAGGTGGCAGTGTTACCTTACACGTTTGAGATTTTCCATCAAATGTCATGTATGAGGCCCACCGACACTATATATATTGACAGACTTCTTCAATATCATTTAATGTCAAGGTTCTTCATTGAACCTAGCTAGTTTTATGACCCCATAGTAATATTATGCAGAACCACGTAGGCCTATGCTCAATAGCAGTCCATTAATAGAGGCCATCCTCGGTCTCTGACTGGATATAAGGACTCAATGAGCAAGGAGACAAAGATCCTCATTACACCCTCTAACATCATCACCATCATCCAGAAGGACAAGCCCATCTACAAACCTGGCCAGAAGGGTAGGTGGTATTTCTTTTGGCGACCCTTCCCATTCACAACTTTGCTCTGCTTGGCGTAGAATACAACTTTTAGCTGACTTGCTCATGGCTAGTCTGTTCCACGCTTGCTAGTCTACAAACAATCCAAGCCTGCTGGATGGCATTGTTCCTGTGTGATGTTTTCTGATCATTTTCCAGTTCAGTTCCGAGTCGTCTCTCTCACTTCCAGTTTTGGGATGTACAACCAGAAGGTGAGCTACCTCCTGAGCCTGCCATCGTTTTTAATCCTGTCATCTTTCCTCCAGTAGCTCCATGAATCATTCAACTTTGCTTTACACTTTGTTTCTCTTTTTCTGCAGTATCAAACTGTGGAGATTTAGGTAAGACGACTTGGTATTTGAAGAACATGCACGTTGAGGGCTGAGGTCTGCAGAAAGAGACCCTTATTTTTGGGGTCATCAAGATGGATACCACAACATCTGCGTGAAGTATAACCTGGGTGTGACTGACCCAAACGGCTGTGCAACACAAGTGGCTGTGACTCTGTTCAGACTGGACCAGTATGGGTATCAGGATCTCTGAGGTGCAGGCGGAACTAGAGGAGAGTGGGACAGGTAAGGGAAGGAGAATGTGTCAGTGAAGAGACAAAGTGGAGCCTAAAGCCCAATTTATACTTAGGTCGCAGACACTTTTGAAAAGGTCGCCGACAGAAATGACGTCTCGGTTGACACTTTTAACCATCGTTTAGAAGTGTCGCCTACCAGGAGAAATTTCTACTGGCGCGGATATCGTCACATAGTGAAAAATTAAAATTGTCATCTTCTCCGATTGATCACCTAGGCTACAAAGCGTTAACAATGTAACCATAGCTATGAATGTAACGATGTCTCACTGTAGCAACAAGTGTTGAGGTGTCCATGTGCAACTTTTCTGACCCAGTTATGTCCACAGGTGATATGCAGATGTCCATTTTACACATTTCCAGTATCTGACCAATAAAAGCTTTTACAAAATCTGCTCTACTGTGTTTCTCTACCCAACTATTTGTTTTGGTTGCAAATTTGTTTCAACATCATTGAAATCATTTGGATCTAGTTGTAAAGACACTTTTTGCTTTAGTTTGATGCTGTTGAAGGCACTAGTGTTTGCCACTTGGTGGCAATGTTGCCCAACTTCTGAGACGCAAAACTTTTTGTTCATTAAGCATTAATGCCAATGGTTGTATACAGGTTTAAGCTTCTTTACGCTATGAAGTACAATGTCTGGTAAATTGCATTGTATACTGGTCAACTGACTTCTAGCCAGCAGTAGAACGCAGGGATTGGCTCCGGAGATTACTCTCAGATTGAGATGGACGCACCTTATGTTGACCGTCTTGGAAGTCGCTTTGGATAAAAGCGTCTGCTAAATGTAATGTTGACCGTCTATGGCACTATGCGGTGGTTAGTGCGCACGCGCATTGCTGAATTTGGCCTCACCACCTATGCTTACGCTCACCAAGTTGGGGGTGGTATCTTAATTCAAAGAACTCTCCCTCTAGAAAGAATTGAAGAGGGACTCGGATGTGTGCTGGAGATGGGTGAAACCCTGACAACTTTATGCCACTCACTGACGCACGTGAGGGTGTGCTGATTACCATTTCGTTTGGGCTCATGGTCACTCACTGAAGTTGGGAAGTTTCAAGCTATAGATCGCAGTAGGCAGACAACTGGTGGACGGTAGAGTACATGAGGGCATTCCGTTTCTACACTTGCAGAGCGCATGGATTACATATAAAGCCAGTGTCGATTTCACTACATCTCCGGGGAAAGTTATTTGAGAAGAGTATTTGCAGGAGACATGGACAGCCTCGCTTCCGTGCCAGAGGAGTTCCTTTCAGCCTGGATTGATGTTGGATTTACCCCGGGTTCCAAACGCTCACCACCTGTGACTGGAGGGAGATAGGTCCATTGTTAAAAGAAAAAAGTTATGACATGAATCTACAACCGCTGAGCATTTCTATATGGCTCATTTTCCTCAACAGCATGAACTTGGAATCATAAGAGCGGATAGCCATCACCGAGTATCGCTTTGGTGACATACGCGATTGTAGATTGAATTACGCTCATAATTACATTCTCAAATGAAAGTCTATTTTCATTCTACTTTGTCGTTTCTTATTCAATCATTCAGCGTATCACTCTGTTAACTACGTAACAGGCCCGGGGAGAGAGAGCCCCTCTGCCACTTATTTTGCCTGTGAAACGGGCACCGGTTTCGGAATGTGGGGTGGAGGTTTCCCAATGTCTGTCACAGTGGTTGTGACCTTACTCCTGGCAATTATCGATGTGAAGGCCAGCGGGGAATATTGTCACGGTTGGCACGACACGCAGGCTACCTGGAGAGATGGATTTCAGTGTCCAGAAAAGTTCGATGGTGGTGATGCCATTATCTGCTGCGGGAAATGCGAACTGCGTTACTGCTGCTCTAGTACGGACGCACGGCTCGACCAGGGGACCTGTGACAACGATAAGCAGCCGCAGGAACCTGGCACCAACAGCAAAGAGAACAAGGATACGAGCGCAGGTAAAAAAAACTTTCCAAAAATGTCTGTCCGGTAGGTTGATTACAGTCCATGCTTAGTTCACATAGCATCAGGAGTCTAAAGTGCATTCGGTGCGCTCTGCATCAAGACGTAATTTCATAATTAGATTGTACAGTAACTGCTAGTTTAAATCGTTTAACTGAAGAATTCAAATGTAAACATATCAGAATGACCATACTTGGTTGAAGGGAGATATAATTCACTTTTGAATCAGCATTGACTAGAGACCTGAAACGTGATTGATGACTTTTAAATTAATGTTGAATTTAAATAACGAGTATCCTCCACTGTGTCTACCATATCATTTATCATTAACAACGCCGACATCTTGAAGATCTTAAAATGGGTTTGGGCTTCACCAAAGGCTGTCCCTGCTCAGTTGTCAAAGACAGCCGCAGAGGTGACGGAAGACTCCCCCAACAGCCAGCTAACTGGCCACTCACAAATGGCAGATTGTGCAGCACGGTTATAAATAGCTGTGTTTGTTCTTCTTGCTGTAACAAACTGGCACCGCGGGGACCGTCGAGGCGGGGCTCAAATCTCACTGTCCCCACGAGGATCAGGTTTGGACTTGAACGGATACTGAGCAATGGTTCGCGACGGTGCTGACAGCTCTGCCCATAAAACAAATGTGCATCATCTCCGAATCTCGGGTGTTGTTCCCCGTCCACTTTTAGTGACGTCCACTTTTGTTTTTTTAATCTAAGTGTCAAGTGAAATGTGTAGGGCTCAACACAGACACATTGATCATATCTCCCTTTACTAGGCTTAAAGTGTTATTTAAATACCAGATGTCAAAAGTGATTTGTCTACATGACAAAAGGTAGTTTTGCTGAGAGATGCCAAGATATTATTTAGGTTTTATGTCCACTTAATGTTTTTCATTGTTTTACTACAGGCATACAGTATAGCCTAAAATAATTTTGGTGTTTGTGCTGTTACCAAAAGCAAACACACATTCAACACTGAATTGCAGAGCAGCATTGTGACGTGGATCATGCAGATAATAAACATGCCCAATCCCAGGACATGCCTTTCTCACACAAAATGTTCCTCTCTTCCCTGATCTCTCATTTTCTTAAACAATCTTGCCTTATCAGCCCAGGAAGGATTATATACATTTTCATTCCGTGGAGAGCAGCCAAAATAACAAAGAAAAAAGATTTTCTAAAAAAATCGGATTTTGTTGTGCAAAGCAAAGTTAAAGCATGTCATACATTTTCCACACATGGCAGCCAATTAATCATCAAGCAAAGATACCCACAGGCACTGAATAACTGAGGAATTACGAATGTTTTCAACATATAGAAACATGCGTGGGATTAAGGAAAGGAGAACACTTAACAGATTCCCCTGGGAGAAGAGCAGTAGCTCAACCACCCCGTCACAGTAGCTGCTCTCCCCAGCACGGGCACAGAGCCGGGGGGGTCACTGACATAGGCACTCTGCCACCAGAGCCAGTCCCAGCAACAGGTGGTGCCTGGTGGGAACAATAGCACTCAGAGAGACACGGAAGCTTGGGGATACAGTGTAGTGACTTCACCTCTCGTGAGTAAGATAAGCCATTATGGCGCTTTCTTTGCCAGAAAAAGGCTCTTTCAGTGATGAGAGAGGGTCGGCCACTGTGATGACACAGAGTAAGCCACAGCTGGACAGAGGTATACTGATCTGGAATCAAATCAACATTTATTTGTATAGCCCTTTTTACAAGCAATGTCACAGAGGGCTTCACATACGCCCATAGAACTGCCCCTCAACCAACCTAAACCCTCAAGGAAGACAAGGGAAAAACTCCCAGAAAAACTCAAGTAGAGCAATGTATATGTAATGGGGACTACCCTGGGGAATTTCTTGTTTGGTAACTTATATCCATTGCTATGTAAGACTCCCATAGGAAAGTCTCTAAAATGGTTTACATTGGTTCAGCTGTGAGTGACGGCTTCAGAAACAGACACTTGGGCTGTTGAATGGGAAATGGGCTGTGGTCTCAGGTTGTTGGTCCCATTGTGTCTGTCTGCTGTGATCTAGTCTTCAGTTGTGGCAGAATTAATGTCTTAAATACCTAATGAGTGGCCTGCAGCTTGAAACATGAAGTCAAGTTCTTTTGAAAAGCGGTTGACTTTTGATGTTTCTATGCAGCACTTTCTGTTTGTGTGTTTGAGTGTGTTTGTGTGTGTTTGAGTGTGTTTGTGTGTGTTTGTGTGTGTTTGTGTGTGTGTTACTGCAGAGGGAAGAGAAGGGTGTGAGTTACAGCCTCTCTCAGGGTTACAGTCTCACTCCATAACACTTCAAATTCAACTTGGAAAATGAGGAACTACATTATAGGAACAATAAATCAGCTGTAATATAACAAGTGCTGTATTGTACTCTAGAAGGCAGTGTGTGCGTTTCAGGAAGGTGTGTGTGTGTGTGTGTGTGTGTGTGTGTGTGTGTGTGTGTGTGTGTATTTGAAGAAACACCTCAGCTGTAGTTATGCCATTGAGGTATCCATGCCAACATTTCCCTTGAACTTTCACTGTTGGGTCAAGTGTTACACATACTAAACGTGAACCATTTTTCCTTTTCAGTAATGCTATGTTCTTGCTTACCCTTAAAAATAACTGTCTGGTTAGAAATGTCATTTTCCTTCACAATAACCCCTCCTAACGTAATGACAATGTTGTCTGACCAATATCATATTTGATAGAGAGTGACTCCACTGGATTGGTCCATGTCATGTTGGTGAATCACATGCTGCCAAATTGACTCATCATAGAATCATGTGGATCTAAGTGACTCTCAGTAGTCTAATGGAAACAGTCACGGGTGTTATGTTAAACAGCAGTCAGGATCTGGCCGTAAACAAGTGTGCTTGTCTTTCTACAACTTATGTGCTATCAGACTGCAGTATATTGGCCATTTCTACACAAACAACAAAGTTTGGCGGTCTGAGACAGAATCTCCTTGAAAAAACACACACATACACACACTCACTTCATCATGTCCCTCACACACACACACACACACACACACACATTGACTCGGGGGGTGGGGGTGGGTGGGGGGGGGACAAGGTCACAGCTGGGTGAGCAGGATTAGACCCAGATCAAAACAAAGTTAATAACTGCTAATGAGGGACTGGGCCCCCATGGGGAACACCCCACCGCTCCACCCCCCTGGGCCCCCCCCCCCCCCTCTTCCCGCTTCTTTTGTCTCGCTGTCACACTCAGTGGCCCCCTGCACACACGTGTGGGGGCTTGGATCAAGACGGGAGTGTTGTGCTTGTAAGAACACCAGCCTGCGTGCTGTCTCTCACCAGCCTGCGTGCTGTCTCTCACCAGCCTGCGTGCTGTCTCTCACCAGCCTGCGTGCTGTCTCTCACCAGCCTGTGTGCTGTCTTTCACCAGCCTGCGTGCTGTCTTTCACCAGCCTGCGTGCTGTCTTTCACTAGCCTGCTCGCTGTCTCTCACAGCCCTCTCAGCTGGTAAACCTCGGCGCTTGAGTTTGACGTTTGTGTTAAGCTGTAATCGTTAGGGGAGGGAACTTGTGAGGATGGATGTTGAAACGAGTTGAAAACGTGCCATGGTTTGAATACCCCTAAAACCTTCGAGGTTCATGTTGTTTGATTATAATTTGTTTAACTACATGCTCTTCTGGTTCCACCCATTGGCATTTATTTGCTTTTCACAATGTATGCTTCATGTTTTGATTTCGTTGTTTATGATCATTGACCTATGCACCTTTAGTAAAGTTCTTTCTTGTAAGCCTCTTTGGATAAAAGCGTCTGCTAAATGAATACATGTAAATGTAAAAGGCTAAACCTGTGCTTGTTGTCTCTCTCCGCCCTGCAGTGCCCATCTACGTGCCCTTCCTGATCGTGGGCTCGGTGTTCGTGGCCTTCGTCCTGGTGGGCTCTGTGGTGGCGGTGTGCTGCTGCCGCTGCCTGCGGCCCAAGCAGGAGCTGTCGTCTGGGGGCGGCGGCGGGCGCCTGCTGGAGACCATCCCCATGATGGCCAACGTGGGCACCTCCAGAGGCTCCTCCTCCCGCCAGTCAAGCACGGCCACCTCGTCCAGCTCGTCCGCCCCGCCCGCCGCCCCCCGCCAGGCTCCCCCTCCCATGATGCGTGCCCAGGCCTCCTGCTGCCTCCCTCCGGACGCCAGCGTCTTCGTCAACATGCCCACCAATTTCTCTGTCCTCAACTGCCAGCAGGCCACCCAGATAATGCCCCATCAGGGCCAGTTCCTGCACCCCCAGTACATCGGCTATGCCCATCCCATTGCCTCACCTCAAGCCTTCATGGACCCCACCCAGGGGGGGTACAGACAACTCCAGTCCCCCTTCCCTCCTCCCACCAGTGTGGCCAGCGTCACCAGTGAGCAGAAGTACCCTCCTGTGACAGTCTGAAAACACATGCAGGACACTGTGCAACTGACGGACCTTGTGAGGACCTTGTGCCAACAGGAGAGTGTGGGAGAGAGGTTGTGAGGACTTTGCGAGCTGGCCACTGTGGACATTTCGAGCTTGCCAGCCAGGGAAGGGAATAATATGGAGTCAGACTCACATGAAGTACTTGTAAAAGTGTCGCTCAGATTGGTGTGACTTGCCGTAATGTGCCGTGAGTGTTCTGTGTGATCTCCTGGTTAGTTTTGAACTCAGGGTCCAATTCTGAGCTTCTTCTTGTCCCATTTCAGTCCAGGGTTAGATGAAGCAGGGAACCAATAAGACATCAACCATGCATCCAGCATTCAAAGACAACAAAATAGCTTTTGTACTGTATGTGTATGTCATGTTTCATGTTGTGTGTGTAAGGAATAGGGCTGAGGGTGCTTTGTGTGTGTGAGAACAGGAAACATAAACGGTTGTATTCTATACTGTCTATGTATGCGACCAGTTTCTATCGAAACATGATTGTGTTACAGAGAATTCGGAGAGAATGGATACGTTAACAGATGTGTGTGTGTGAGAGAATGAGAGTGCGTGTCTAAGGATGTGTGTATAAAAGTGTGAGTAGTGTGTAATGGGAAATGCAGGTGGTGTGATGTGAAAGGCAGCCTCTCTCCCTGAAGGCCGCTTAAACGCTAATGAAGTGAACACAGGACATGGACTGTGACGCTCCCCCCTTACACACATACACATTACCCATACACACACTCTTCTGAACCACTGCCCTGAGAGAAAACACACACACACAGTATACACAAGAGAACCCCAAAATCAAAATACACAAATACTCACGCAATGACTGGGTAATAAATGTACCTCAAAAAAGTGTGTTGGTGCGTTTGTGTTGTGAGAGTGGGCTTTCTCCCTGTGTAGCTGAAACCGGCAGCCCTTGAAGATTGCAGAGTTAATTATGCAGTAAAAACTGTCTGCCAACTGTTCCCCCTCACTAAGTCTCCCTCCTGTGAAAGAGGGGTGTGTGTGTGTTGACTCTCCCTCCGTGCCATGTAGTCGCTGAAGTTACTGGACTTGAGTATTCCAGTGCATTTCCGACATTTTGAGTTACTCGCTTTACGCCAGCCCCAGTAGTAAACCAGCAGAGGGAGAGCCGCAAAGCCGAGGCTGTCTGCCATGTTGTGTGACCGGTCTTAAAGGTGCCCTCTCGGCTTTGAAGGCTCTTCATTCCTTCTTTGCCCTGGTCCATGTCTGGTGCTGGACAGCACAACCATTCAAAGATGTTTTATTTAACTGGTAACTATCAGAAATGTTCCGTAACAAAGTGTTCATTCTGTTTGTCATCTAATTGAAACACAATGTCTGTATGATGGGCAGTGTGTGTGTGTGTGTTGGTGTGTGTGTAACAAGGTATGTGACCTGAGTTCCAATGTGTTCCTGCGCTCTGTGAAACACAGGGAGTGCAGTTTTTCATAAGAATTATAATAAATGACTATAACACAGAATGGAAACTGTGACATTGTGTGCAGCTTAAACCCTGGCTTTCACCATCCACACAACCCCAGGGTAGGTGTACATAACAGGCATGACGGTCCGAGTTTAAGTTACCATGGAGGAAGTGAGTCTGTTGCCATGGCATTCTTCGTGATGGCCCACTCCCCTCCAAGGAGTTAGGAGATGAATACACCCTCAGCTTAGCAACAAGTACACCCAGACAGCCAAACCTGCCGGTCAGCAGGGGGCAAGCCTCAGAACGGTTTCAGAGAATGAAGGAGCACTTCCTGACAGCAGCCAACACAAACACATTCTCCCTCTCTCGCTCTCTCTCACACACACACACAGTACATCATGTTGTATTCTCAGATGTCCTGTATCAACACCCAGTTTGTCTTCTCCTACTCAGCCTGGCCGTACCATCCTCAGACACCAACAACAGGTCATAGGTCAGGTGCTGTCCTCCCAGACTAGCTATATTCTTGGCACGTCTCAATGGAAACTCTGGGAAAGGCGAAAGCGAAGAGGGCCGTGAGGGAGTCGTTGGGAGGAAATGGATCTGCGCTCCTGCTGGGGAGAGCCTGGCCTGGAGGAGGGAGGGATGGATGGGTTCCCCAGATTGGAGCAGCTGCCTGCAGCCACGCTGGACTGGGTCACACCCTGGAGACTCTCCCAGCAGGAATCACGGTCCTCCACTGCCCTCTCAGCTAACCTGGTCTCACGTTCACCAAGAGGCTGGATGGGGTGTTTGACCTTGAGTCGATAGTGAAAGGGTTTGTGTGAACAGATAAGGGAAGGATTTTAGATCTGATCTCAGCCTGGTGACAAGTGTTTGAATGTGTCCAGATCGCTGGCAGACCCAAACTTCTCAAGGTCCTTCTTGTGTACGTGCCTCCTGCAGGACTCATGGGTTCATGTTAGAGGCATTCAGGCTGAGCCAGGAACTGATTCGATTTAATGCTTAAGATTTAAATTGACTGACTTATTGATGCATGCATTCTTGCGATCACATGTCCTGCTCTCAGGTCTCTAAGTCCCTGTCCTCACACCAGGCCAACACTGCACACAGGAGACAGGCTCAAATCTTTCACCATTCTCAACTTGCAAGTGTTTTCAGAATGCGCAAAAAAAAAAAGTCTGTCCAAAGACCGAATAAAAACACAAGCATTAAAAGAGATGCACAGAGACACAAGTCCATTTTTATTCAACAAAAAAGTCCAGTAAATGTGTTAAAACCCGACAGAGGTGAGAGGAAGAGCTGTAGCCGGGCCGCCGCCGCCCCCTGGGGCCGGGCCGCCGCCCCCTGGGGCCGGGCCGCCGCCCCCTGGGGCCGGGCCGCCGCCCCCTGGGGCCGGGCCGCCGCCCCCTGGGGCCGGGCCGCCGCCCCCTGGGGCCGGGCCGCCGCCCCCTGGGGCCGGGCCGCCGCCCCCTGGGGCCGGGCCGCCGCCCCCTGGGGCCAGGCCGCTGCCCCCTGGGGCCGGGCGACAGGCAGGCAGGGATCACAGAAACGTACCGGAATAACAGAAACTCAACCCAGCAGGACGGGGAGACGCAGCGGGGAGCAGGAGGACGCGTGGAGGCCGCCGAGCCGGGGAGAGAGACAGACAGCCAGGAGGGAAATGGATGGATAGAGATAGAAACAGAGAGAGAGGAGGGGGGGGGGGGTAGGGAGTCCTGCGTGTGTAGAGGGTGGTCCAGATGGAGAGCGAGAGTTTAGGGGGGTCACGGTTCTGCCTCAGTGGCATCTCTGTGGTCTTTGGCAGTGAGGCTGGGTGGAGGAGGGTGGAGGGAGGTAGACGGGTGGTGGTGGTGGGTGGGGGTGGCACCAGGAGCCATGGGAAAGCTGAGCTGAAGCAGTGTGCTGGAGGGGCCTTAGCATCACCATCCTGGAGGGTTCCATCTGGGCCGCAGGGTTTGCTGTCCCCCCCTCCTCCCCTCCCCTCACCCGGACGGGTTCAGCCTCAGCTTAGGAGGAGATGAGAGGGAGCCGTGGAAACAAACACTCACGCAGTAACACACACAGACACACACACACACTGAAGCACATATGGTGCACGTGCAGACACACATGCACAAGCAGACACAGACACACAGGAGCACGCACACACAACGCTCACACACAGTGGCATCTGTTAAAACCTGTGTGTGATTTACATGATACACATATTAGTCTCTGAGTTTGATTTCTCATGCCTGTGAACGGATATGATTATTCATGCCTGTTTGTCTTGTAGGTGTGTGTTTGTGTGTGTAGAGACCATTTTGTCAGTCTAGTTGGCCCCCCGATCCTTTCTCCAAGTCAGTTCAGGGTGCTTAGCAACGGCCTCCACGCCTAGCGACGACCTCCGGGGAGGGGTCAAGGTCAGGGTTCCATTAAGGCCACAGCAGGCTCACCCAGCACAGGGGCGGGTTACATAGTCTGTCTGTCTCTGCCGCCATGGCAACCGAAGCCGTTCAGGAGCAGAGAGGGGGTGGGAGGGTTGGGGTATGGGGGGGTGAGGGTGAGGGGGGGGGCGGGCTAGAGGCTGGGCCGTTGGCGCGTGGTGTCGTAGGAACGCACCACCTGGGACTGAGACACCACCCCATGTTCCTCCTGAGAGAAGGCGTAGCCATCTAGAGAGAGAGAGAGGGGGAGTGAGTGACAGAGAGAGACAGAGGGAGAGGAAGTGAGTGACAGAGAGTGAGAGAAAGATAGAGAGAAAGAGAGTGATTAAGAAGCTGTTTTATTTTGAGTATAATGTTGTAGTTCTACTGTTGTGTTGTGACGCAGTGCAGTATCCAGTATGTGGTTGGCACTGGGTCCAGGATGAAGGAGGGAGGGCAGCTTACGTGACACGGTCTGCTGAACAGAGCTGGAGCGCGCCCCTCCGGAGGGCACTTTCCTAAATACCCGGGTCAGCAGATGGGCACGTTCGTTTAGACTGCAGGAGGAGGAGACAAGGGACAGTCACTTCACCAATCACGTCACACAGTCTACTGAATGACACGAGGAGGCACCAATCACAGGAGAGAGCTCTACTACTGACGAGGACATCACAACCAATCAATGGTGAGGAAGATGACTGCTCTGTTCTAATACTCTTCAATCCCTTGTCTCCTTTCCTTCCACCCAGGTAAAATGAGGGGATGGCTTTCTTGATCTTTTTATTACTTACATCAAAGTACAAAAACATTTACATTTTGAAAGGTAAAGGAGAGGAGAATGTGAGTAGTAAACTAGACAGCTGTTATATTGGTCAAAGATTAGTATGGTGTGAGTATGTTCTCCTACCAGCCAGTCTGACATAAACCCCTGGACCTTAACATACTCTATGTCCTAAACCCCACCCAATGACAGCCTATTATGGTGTCTTGTGAACCAATCAGGAGGCTCCAGTGCCAGATGTGGGCCTGACGTCTAGGATAGGGCTCCACAAAGTTGAGCTAATCCAATAGAAACTCATGATCTGACTGTACGGGCAAACAGACAGCCATGTCAAGCTGCTCCTTCCTCCCTTCCCCCCACCCCTCCCCTCCCCCGCACCCACCCCTCCCTCCCTCCCCCTTGAGGAAGACTGGAGGCTCTGTGTTCCTGGACCACACGCCGTCACGGCTCCTCTCCTCCCGTGACCAAAAATAACCGGTCTCAGCCACAGCCCCCGTTAACGCACCCTCTCTCCCGCACGCTCTCTCACGCACGCTCTCTCACGCACCCTCTCTCACGCACCCTCTCTCACGCACGCTCTCTCACGCACGCTCTCACGCACGCTCTCTCACGCACGCTCTCTCACGCACCCTCTATCACGCACGCTCTCTCACGCACCCTCTCTCACGCACGCTCTTTCACGCGCTGGGGTGCCAGCACGGAAATCGAACACCGTGAATCGATCACACCGGCTGATCGATCGAGACTCTGAGCAAACAGATAGAGCTGGCGACAGAACGTTTCCTGATGACGGGAAGCCACAGAGAGCGCTTCCCAGATCGATTTCATAGAGAAATACAGACGGTTCCTGTTTCCACGTGAGGAAACAAATGAAGCATTGAATCCCATTGGAGGGGTTTCCCTGGCAGCGATACAGGGAGCCCTGATTGGATCCACAGCGTGTGGACGGTCGCCAGACTCCACAAGGTCACGGTTCTCAGCAAGCAGATGGGATCCTCAGGTTATTTTACCGGTGGGAAACTCCAACCAATGTGTTTGGCAAAAAGAAAAACGCTTTGAGAAAAGAGCTCTGAAGTTATACGAACCAACAAATAAAAAGGAGGTCTGTTAAAGGGATGATGGGATGAGTGGATGAAAAGACGATGAATGAATGGATGTAGACTGTTCCTCCTCACATCCCCTGTGGAGTCTACTCAAAACAGTCCAAGGTTGCGCCACATCTGAATACTTCCCAGGAGAAATGTCTGTCCTCTATAGTGTTCCATTCTAAACCCTCCTCCCCCCCCCCCCATCAAATACTAACACAGATGTGGGCTTCTCTCCTCCGCTCAACCCCTGTGTTTCCCAGGCTCAGGGCCCACGCCCCGTCCCCTGGACCCTGTCTGGGAGCAGGGGCAACCCAGGACAAGACCACTCACCTCATGGTCAGGGGCTGGGTGCCCCCCCCCCTCCTACCTGTCCAAAAAACAAAACATTATTTCCCTGTTCCAGACCTGGGAGCCATCCCTCAACCCTGTCTTTCTGACTGACTGACTGACTGAAGACCCCCTGTGCTGCATATCCATAGTCTTGCCTTGCACTCTCCAATCTGAATAAAGATGGCTCTAGTCTGATGACATGAAACAAAACACAACAGAAACACACACATGCACACACAGCGCTACTCTCTCTCTCTACCTTACAGTCACGAGCTAGAGAACACACAGTCAACACACCGAGTCCTTACAGCAGTGCAAGTTTGTCCACTTGCTGAGAGGAGAGGAACAAAAGATGGAGAGAAGGAGAGAGAAAGAGATGGTTGTGATGAGATACTAATGAGAGCCGTGGTGAGTCAGGGAGAGAGAGGGGGATGCAGTGAGGAAGCTAGATGAAAAGCCCACAAGTCGCGAGGCCAAAGGTCATAGGTCACGAAGACAGGTGAGGTCAGCTCAAACCCAGGCGCTACCTGTGTGTTTGTCTGTGCCCTGAGCCCACAGGCTCTATGGGACCTCAGCTTTAGCTTTGGGCCTGCGGAAGGTTTAACCAAGGGACACCAGGAAGTTAGAACAGTTATGACATCATATCTCTCCTTTACCACTCATATGAAAACTAGGAACTAAATGCAGGAACTAAACACGGCTAAAATTACACTTCCCATAGGTTGAGTATCTATAATACTGCTATAAATATGATATTGCTGGATTGAATTAGAGTCATCAATGTTAAAATCGCACAATCTGTGATGACTAACAACCCTGTCTGCGAGTAGAGGTGCAATCCCACGATGCTTTGCGGGGTGCGTACCTGCGGCCGCTGGCGTCTCGGAGTACAGCCGCCCCGGGGTCCACGGCCCGCGCCTCCAGCTCCTGCACCTCCTCCAGGAGAGACTTCCTCACCGTGCGACGGCCCCTACCACACACAGGAGAGCAGGCATGAAGGGAGTCAGGTGGCTGAGCGGTGAGGGACTCGGGCTAGTAATCTGAAGGTTGCCAGTTCGATTCCCGGCCGTGTCAAATGACGTTGTGTCCTTGGGCAAGGCACTTCACCCTACTTGCCTCGGGGGAATGTCCCTGTACTTACTTGTAAGTTGCTCTTGATAAGAGCGTCTGCTAAATGACTAAAATGTAAAAATGTAAATGTAATGAACCCACGTGTCCATGACGGCTTCACATGGAGCAGGCCAAGTTCACGTGGGAACTGTAAGGTTCAGGTACTCACGCGTTCCACGCAAAGTCTTTGAGTAGACAAGCTGCCGGGACCAGGACCAGACCCAGCCAGAAGTGCCAGCACTGCATGACCCTCCCAGCCTGCCACCAACACAGCACAACGTGTTAGCACAACGTCATGCTAGCACATTACAAATACAGCACAACATGTTAGCACAAAGTGTTAGCACGTTGTCATGCTAGCACATTACAAACACAGAACAACGTCATGCTAGCACATTACAAACACAGCACAACGTTTTAGCACAACGTCATGCTAGCACATTACAAACACAGCACAACGTTTTAGCACAACGTCATGCTAGCACATTACAAACACAGCACAACGTTTTAGCACAACGTCATGCTAGCACATTACAAACACAGCACAACGTTTTAGCACAACGTCATGCTAGCACATTACAAACACAGCACAACGTTTTAGCACAACGTCATGCTAGCACATTACAAACACAGCACAACGTTTTAGCACAACGTCATGCTAGCACATTACAAACACAGCACAACGTTTTAGCACAACGTCATGCTAGCACATTACAAACACAGCACAACGTTTTAGCACAACGTCATGCTAGCACATTACAAACACAGCACAACGAAGCCCAGACACAGCCTTGGCACAGTCACAGTCAGCACGGTAGGATACACAGTGAGGAAAAACGCTTCATTAAATAACCACAGGGGCTCTGTTCTCTGCCTGGCCCAGGTGCAGTCAGCCTCGCTGACCTCTGACCTCTCAACCCTAAGCCAGTCTCTAGGGGTTAATCATCCACAAAACTACTGTCTTGCTTCCCTCAATCTTTCCTCCCCCACTCTGCCTTTCTCAAACTCTGCACCCTCTATCTCAGAGACCGTTCCCTCCCACTGTCTACACCAATCTAACCCTTCCTTTCACAATGTCAGTCTCTCTTTCTGTCTCTCTTTCTCCCAGTCTCTCTCTCACCCTCTCCCTCTCTCTCTCCATGTCTCTCTCTCTGACCCTCTCCCTCTCAGTCTCTCTCTCCCTTTACAACATGGAATCCTCCTCAGGGCAGAGTAGGAGTCTGTGTGCTGGCTCTCTGGCTGTGACCTGAGGAGCAGAGATAATCTTGGGCTGAGAGGATCAGGCCAGCTGACAGTGCCCTGGGAACGTCTGGCTTGAATCAGGATAACCATTAGGAAATATTCCCGGCGACAGCTGGAAACACAGCCAGACAAGAGCCGCTTGCACGACAATACAAACACACACACATTCCCTGTCTGCAACACACACAGCCTCCCACACACACACACAATCACAGTGTTTATACTTGTTGCACAAACACACATTTAAACACGGCTGTCTATACAAAACACCAACCCCAACTGTCTATCAGATGTGAAAACATGTAGAGGATATACACATGTGCAGATGCATAAGCTAACATTTACACCAAAATGCATGCAAAGATACACATACAGCACCCCCAGCACAATATAGTCTTACAAGCAATCATCCCCCGGATAGATGGGGGTATAGATAGAGAGAGAGCGGGAGAGAGAGCGGGAGAGAGAGCGGGAGAGAGAGAGGCGAGGTAATGGGGTCGTTTGAGGGGGCCAGTTGCAGTCCGGGGGGGAGAGGGTCTGTCTGTTCCCCAGTTGGACAGAGCAGCTGCAGAGTTATTTGAGTACATTCCTGATTTCTGACACAAATTGAATTAATGGGCTGAAGGGAACTTGTGCGCCCCCCCCCCCCCCCCTCCCCCCCGCTCTCTCTACCTGCACAGTGGGGTTACCAGCGTAACCCTAACCAACCCCCCCCCCCCCCCCCCCCCCCCCCATCAAATGCCCCAGCACAGCCCTCTCCATCAGGACGTTCCAAATGTACAACCCTCCCCCGACCAGTCAACTCGCTTGAGTCAACACCCCCTGAGTAGGCCGTAAAAGCCTGGGGCTCGGGTGACGGCGTGGCAGGTGCAGGGAGCCTGGAGAGCAGGCTGGCATGGCATAAATCTCCCCAGGGCTCCAGCCGTGCTGACATGGAACACCCAGAAGGAGAGGCGACGAGGCGCCGGGCCGGGGTGGAGAGGGAGGAGACAGAGCCCATAATAACCACCTCCACCCCCCACCATCCTGAAATGACTGACACATGTTTGTGGAGGGGTAAATGGGGTACTGGGGGAACACTTGCCTGTCCAAGCATGTCGGGGGCGATGGGTATGGAGGGCCAGATGGCAGAGTAGACAGCAAAGAAGACCATCCAGAGCACCATGCTGCCCCACACTGCTAGGTGAGAGAACTGCAGCAGAGAGAGAGACAGAGAGAGAGACGGAGAGAGAGACAGAGAGAGAGACAGAGACAGAGAGACGGAGAGAGAGACAGAGAGAGAGACAGAGAGAGAGACAGAGACAGAGAGAAACCGTCAGATAGAGAGAGTGGGGGGTGTAGAAGGATGAGGAGAAAGAAGACAAGGTTTCATGGCTCTGCACTGACAGTCTGAATATAGACTAACCTTGTCTCTGTGAGCCCCCCCCCCCCCTTCCTCCCCCTCCTTTAACCCTGTGTAAAAGGACACTGTGTGAATTCCTGTGGAACCCTGCTTCATTACTGGGGGGCTGCTGGGACGACAGCTGAACGGACGGAGTGTCAACGCCCCCCCCCCCCCCCACCCCCACACACACACCCACTATGTGTCATGGAAAAGGGAGGGGCTTTGTCTGTCTACATACTGCACACTGTAAGACCTAACTCTCCCCACTCTGGGAGGTTACACTCTGACTGAGGGATGTGTGGAGGGGATTGTGTGTGTGTTGGGGACAGATAACGCATTCCTACCTTGGTCCAGGCAGTGGTTTCCATACCCGCTTTCAAACACACTGTTACTACAACATACTAGAGGGAGAGACAGAGAGAAATAATAATAACAATAAAGATACAAAAGGACAGAGAAAGGGAGAGGGGAGGGGGAGAGATGTGTAACCAGGGAGGAGAGGGGGAGAGGGAGGAGAGATGTGTAACCAGGGAGGAGAGGGAGAGAGGGAGGAGAGGGGGAGAGGGAGGAGAGGGAGAGAGGGAGGAGAGGGAGAGAGGGAGAGGGAGAGAGGGAGGAGAGGGAGAGAGGGAGGAGAGGGAGGAGAGGGAGGAGAGGGAGGAGAGGGAGGAGAGGGGGAGAGGGAGAGAGGGAGGAGAGGGAGGAGAGGGAGAGAGGGAGGAGAGGGAGGAGAGGGAGGAGAGGGGGAGAGGGAGAGAGGGAGGAGAGGGAGGAGAGGGAGAGAGGGAGGAGAGGGAGGAGAGGGAGGAGAGGGGGAGAGGGAGGAGAGGGAGAGAGGGAGGAGAGGGACATGTTTAGTTCACAAAAACAACTCTGGAGATAATAAACATCAATAATGATATACTGTAAACTCAACAATGCCTGTTAAAACACTCTGCAGTCCCAGACCCTCAGCAAGCTAAACAGACTCTCACAGACAAACACAACACACACAAGCAAATAGGGAGCAGGATGATGGACGGAGTGAGTGATGGTGGGAGGAAGGGAGTGAAGCAGAAAGGGAGAGGGAGGGAGGGTGAGGGGAGAGCTGGCAGACTGCCCACAGTCCCATGGGGACTCTTCATTACTGGTTTAATGCTCGGAAGAACAAGCTCTGCAACTCTCTCCACTCATTCATCAATCTGTACATCTCACATACAGGTCTGCATGCAGTCTCTCTCTCTCTCTCTCTCTCTGCCTCTCACACACACACACACACACACACACACACACACACACACACACACACACACACACACACACACACACACACACACACACACACACACACACACACACACACACACACACACACACACACACACACACACACACACACACACACACACACACACACACACACACACACACACACACACACACACACACACACACACACACACACACACACACACACACACACACGCGGTTGGGTTTGAGATGGAATAAAAAAGGATGGAGCTTACTGTGTAGACCATGTTCCCCACAAACAGGTAGTCATTCCCATGGCCGTTACTGAACGCTGAATCTGAAGAAATCACACACACAGATTCAGTGCCTCATGGTGTGTGAAGTTAACATAGGACCAGGAGTGTGTGTGTGTGTGTGTGTGTGTTAGGGCCTGTACTCACCGTGCTCCAAGGCTTTGAGTGGAAACCAGAAAAGTATTATTGAGTGGATTAAAGCATTGATACAGTGACCCCAAAACACCTGAACAGAGAGAGAAACAGAAAAAGAGTATTAGTGTTTGAGAGAGAATGTAAAAGGTAGTGACTATAACTCCAAGCTAAACACACAAAGCATCAACAAACAAACAGAACACCACTACCTTCCCCAAGATCAACAACCCTCCTGCACACACACACACACACGCACACACACACACACACACACACACGCATAAACACACACTCGGGCCTACTGCAGGTCTCCCCTCCAAATGAATGACTTCCTTATTCTGGCCCTGTGAATATCATTAGCGTTGCCGTGGAAACGGCCCAGTCTCCGTGGCACTGTGTTTACCCGCTGGGGTGCCAAACAAACACCAGGCATCACTCATCAATCACAGAGACAGAGAGCCCAAACCTGACCCGTCAATAGACAAGTATAATGATGCATTTGGAATTCGGGTGTAAGGCTTTCCTAGGCAATTCTTACTGTGTGTGTGTGTGTGTGTGTACCTTGGTGTTGAAGCCCTCTGCGTTCTGTGTGATGCGGTACAGCTGGGGGAAGCGGAGCATGTTCTGCTGACTGCACGGCCGGTCGAAGATGCCCAGAGTGAAGGGAGGGAGCGCTGTAAAGATCTGCAACACACACACGCACACACACGCACACACACAATGAGTTTTCAGACACGTAACGCTCCTGTGTGGGTGAGTTGTCAGACGATCAGCATAGCGATCTGAGTGTCGACATCAGAAGGAATTCTGGCCCTGGCCTGACCTGGGACTGGCCTGACCTGGGCCTGGCCTGACCTGGGACTGGCCTGACCTGGGACTGGCCTGACCTGGGACTGGCCTGACCTGGGACTGGCCTGACCTGGGCCTGGCCTGGGCCTGGCCTGGGGCTGGGGCACACATCTGCAGTCAGGCGTAAACCTGACACAACAGACATTCTGTGGCAGCCCAAACACCAGGCTTCAGACAGGAGATG
The DNA here is from genome assembly GCF_038355195.1 of Osmerus mordax. Lineage (NCBI taxonomy): Eukaryota > Metazoa > Chordata > Actinopteri > Osmeriformes > Osmeridae > Osmerus > Osmerus mordax. The sequence goes on from NC_090064.1 coordinate 14,974,457, forward strand.
GGCGTGCGATTACAGCAGCACAGAGCCCTCAGAGTGAGACGGAGGGAGAGAGGAGATTAAAAGAGTTTGAAAAGGATTTTTAAAAAAAGAGCCAGCGCGGAAAAGAGATAAGGAAGACAGTGAGAAAGAGAGTGTGTAAGAGAAGAAGCACGAGAAACAGAGCAGGCTCCTCCTACGTGGCTACACGCGCGAGTCAGGGGAAGCTCGGAGCTCGAACCCCGGCGTGGGCCAGAGAGGGAGGAGGCGTGTACTGAGGAGCAGCAGCTCACCTGAGACACGAGCAGGAGAGCGGGAGACTGCGGGAGGAACTCACCACGTTGTAGAGGCCTATGCACCAGCGCTCAAACAGGATCTGCCCCGAGAAGCCATTCACAAAGGCGAACCAGAGCTGGGGGGAGAGAGAGAGGAGAGGGGAGGGGTGAGAAGAGAGAGGGGCGTGGCACAGCTTTGGGGATGGACAGATGAAGGAGGAAGGGGGGGGGAAGGACGGAGGCTGATTCAATGGACTGGGATGTAGAATGAGCTCCAGCATCCTAATGCTCAGGTTCTGCTGGAGGTTCCTGTTTCCTGCCAGCAGCAGGGTTGTGCTGTGGTGTTGCCGTGGCGTTGCTGTGGTGGCCGGTCTCAGGGTGGAGCAGGAGAGGTGGAGCCTCACCTCCCACACCCTCAGACAGCCCCTGAACAGCGCTCAGACAGCCCCTGAATAGCGCTCAGACATCCCCTGAACAGCGCTCAGACAGCCCCTGAACAGCGCTCAGACAGGATCATGTCCGGGGACTCGAATGGCTGTGAGGACATTCCTGGAGCACACACAGAGCCAGAGCCTCAGGATGAGGTCACACACACACACACACACACACACACACACACACAGTGTCTCCACTGTGTGGACAGAGACTGTCTATGACCTTTGACATCGAAAGCCCAGCAGGGAGACAATCATGTGAGATAATCATAGAAACACACAATCGGGCACACACACACACACACACACACACGCAGGTCTGAGTGAGGGGGACAGTGGGAGAGAGACCGCAGGTCCCATGGCGGTCTGCACCTGCTGACATCCTTAACATCAGACAGGAGGGGAGGGGGGAGAGAGGGGGGCACAGCTGACAAATGCCCCTCACCACAGACTGGCCAGAGTGACCCTCACACATCCTACACACACGCACTCAGCCAGGAAGTATGCATCAACAGTGACTGGGGTTTGTGTAAGTGTGTGCGTGTGTGTGTGTGTGCATGAGACAGAAAGCAGACACCAGAGGAGCACCTCATCCATCACTGTCAACCAACTCGACAAACAGCTGCAAAATGTCTCTGTTAATGTACGAGTGTGCGCGCGTGTGTGTGTGTGTGTGTGTGTGCGCGTGCGTGTGTGTGAGAGAGGGGGAAGAAGAAGGTTTCAGAAGGGAGGGCTTTTAAGAAGTCCACCTGCCTGCTAGTCAGACAGCAGTCTCCCACTGAGGAAACTCTTTAATGAACCGTCTCACACACACACACACACACACACACGCGTCAGAGTAGCAGAAGAGGGGGTTGAGAGAGATGGCAGAGGGGGGTGAGGGCAGAGGGGGGTGAGGGCAGAGGGGTGAGGGCAGAGGGGGGTGAGGGCAGAGGGGGGTGAGGGCAGAGGGGGGTGAGGGCAGAGGGGGGTGAGGGCAGAGGGGTGAGGGCAGAGGGGGGTGAGGGCAGAGGGGGGTGAGGGCAGAGGGGGGTGAGGGCAGAGGGGGGTGAGGGCAGAGGGGGGTGAGGGGCTTCACCTCGATGATGTAGAGCACCACGTTCTTGTAGAAGCAGTACAGGATGCACTTGGTGACACGGTTGTAGCTCCAGGCCCCGTGGACCAGAAGCAGCTTCTCCAGGTAGGAGAACTGGAGGGAGACAACACACACACAGTCAGACAACACACCGTCACACACACAGTCAGACAATACACCGTCACACACACAGTCAGACAACACACCGTCACACACACAGTCAGACAACACACACCGTCACACACACACAGTCAGACAACACACCGTCACACACACAGTCAGACAACACACTGTCACACACACAGTCAGACAACACACACCGTCACACACACACAGTCAGACAACACACCGTCACACACACAGTCAGACAACACACCGTCACACACACAGTCAGACAACACACCGTCACACAACACACCGTCACACACACAGTCAGACAACACACACCGTCACACACACACAGTCAGACAACACACCGTCACACACACAGTCAGACAACACACCGTCACACACACAGTCAGACAACACACACCGTCACACACACAGTCAGACAACACACCGTCACACACAGTCAGACAACACACACCGTCACACACACACACAGTCAGACAACACACACCGTCACACACACACACAGTCAGACAACACACACCGTCACACACACAGTCAGACAACACACCGTCACACACACAGTCAGACAACACACCGTCACACACACATTGTGAAATCCAGTGTGTTTGTGTGTTTGGTTGGGGCTGAGGGATAATGAGTGGATAGAGAGAAGGGGGTGGAGAGAGGAAAACAGGCCCAGTGATAGAAAGATAAAATAAGTACACACCCGGGGGTTAGGGAGTGAGAAATGGAAAGAGAGAAAGAGCACGAGAGAGAGAGATAGAGCGAGCATGAGAGAGAGAGAGACTGTGTGAGAGATTCCAACTTTTCTCATGAAATACCTCAACCCACCCACCTCCTCTCTCTGTCCACAGGAGCACATGCTAACCATTAACACAGGAGTGCTACCAGCTTCCAAACAAGCTGTAGAACGGACCCCTGTGTGTGTGTGTGTGTGTGTGTGTGTGTGCTAAACCCACCTGTGCTATGGAGTAGTCGGAGGAGTTGGTGGCCTGCATGCCTTCGTTGCCGCTGATGCCCACGCCCACGTGGGCGGTCTGGATCATGCCCACATCGTTGGCCCCGTCCCCGATCGCCAGGGTGATGGCCTTCACGTGCCTCTTCACCATGTCCACTATCTCTGACTTCTGGAGGGGGGACACTCTGGAGAGAGAGAGAGAGAGAGAGAGAGAGACAGAGAGACAGAGAGAGAGAGAGAGAGAGAGAGAGAGGGTCAGTTCGAAATGCAATAAGAAAACATGAACTGTTAACCAGATATACTGTAGATGTAGATACTGTAGAAAGATTTGAGACCCCCCCCCCCTCCTCAACACAGACATTTTTTACTACTAAATCCATGCAGAACAACAGGATGTAATGTGCTGGTTAAGTGGACATCGTGGGGAGAAGGAGGGACTGAGAAAGAAAGGGGAAAAGATTTGGCAGAAAAACAGAGAAAGACTTCAAACACATGAGGTCTTAGTTTGGTACAAAAGGTAACAGGAAGCTCTGAATCACTGCTGTAGCAAGAGAACCAAGAAGGCTCTCATTTTGTGTGTGCGTGTGTGTGTAGTGGTTCAGGGAGGCCAGGTTGTCCCAGTGGTACTCCACCCTGCTGACCTGCTCCTCCTGACCCTCTCTCTCTGTCTCTGTCTCCCTCTCTATGTCTCTGTCTCCCTCTCCCTCTCTCTGTCTCCCTCTCTATGTCTCTCTCTCTCTCTGTCTCTCTCTCTCTCTATGTCTCTCTCTCTATGTCTCTCTCTCTCTATGTCTCTCTCTCTATGTCTCTCTCTCTATGTCTCTCTCTCTCTCAGCAGCTCTGTCCCTGCACTCACAATGAGGATTTACAGGGGAACCCCTGGAGGCAAGGTGTGTGAGCGAGACAGAGAGAGAGAGACTGGGAGAAAGAGAGACAGAAAGAGAGAGACTGGGAGAAAGATACAGAAAGAGAGACAGAAAGAGAGACAGAGAGAGAGAGACTTGGAGAAAGATACAGAAAGAGAGACAGAAAGAGAGACAGAGAGAGAGACAGAAAGAGAGAGACTGGGAGAAAGATACAGAAAGAGAGACAGAAAGAGAGACAGAGAGAGAGACAGAAAGAGAGAGACTGGGAGAAAGAGACAGAGAGAGAGACAGAGAGAGAGACAGAGAGAGAGACAGAAAGAGAGACAGAGACAGTGTGTATGTGTGAATGAAATGATAATGCAGGCCAACAGTAGAACGGTGAACTTCTGGTTCTTTACCCTGAGCTCCACCTTCCATAGGATGGGTGGCCACACAGCTTTGGATAAAAGCGTCTGTTAATAAATAGATGAAGCCTTTCAATAAATGATTACCTAAATTGGAAAAAAGGATGCAAATGGACTAAACCTTTCCAACATCCTCTCCCCCACACACACACACACACACACACACACACACACACACACACACACACACACACACACACACACACACACACACACACACACACACACACACACACACACACACACACACCTGCTCCAGGCGGGAAGCCCACGGGTCATAAAGATTGACTGGTCTGTCGTGAGCAGGACCAAGACCCGGTCAAGCTGAAACTACAGAGCTGGGTGGTCCGCTTAGTATTCACCACACACAGACACACACAGGATATTTTCAAGGGGAAACCCGTAGAGAAAGACTTGGCCTTTGTACCTGGTGCTGAGGGATGAGCTGAGCCTGTGCTCACTGAAGTCTGTGTGTCTGTGTGAGAGACTTAGCTTCCATGACATTCTCCTTTTGTGTGTCTGCCTCTGTGCATGTGTTTACTTCTCTCTCTCTCTCTCCCCCTCACACACACACACGCACACACACACAGTCTGGGACTGGTGACGCTGGGGATAAAAGGGTCTTAATGTTCTTCATGGTGAAACTAAGCAGAAAATAAGGAGTTTAAAGTGGCTGTTTAAATAAACAGAGTGTGAAGATGGGAACCAAGCATGCCAGTTTCCCCGGCAACATCAACCGTCGCATGTATATGGACTTAAAAACCCAAACACATACAGTAACAGCACTGACGTACACACACACAGACATGATGTAATCCACACCTTTATTCATTAGCTATGAACTAACAAGACACTACCATTATAGACGATCACATAATCAAACTATGTAACGCACACGCACACACACACACACACACGCACACACACACACACACACACACACACACACACACACACACCAGGCGGAAAGGATCCCAGTCACCTCTGCACCTCAATCTGCTTATGGCAGAGGGGAGAGGAGGGGGTGGGGGGATGGGCTTGAGGCTGTTTGTAAGGCCTTGGAGACCTGAGTCCGGATATGGCCTTTATGCTAGAGAGAGTCAATTACTCCCCTCCTCCTGAAACACACACAGAACCCACGTTGGCAGAAATCCACACACACGCGCGTGCACACACACACACACACACGCGCAGCTGGCTCAGGATGGAAACATGACTAAATAAGGGAACATACAGTAAACATTCTCTGAGTGCAGTATGCTTTGTATGAATGAAAAGTGGTGTGGAAGTGTGTGTGTAGTAGTGTGTGTGTGTGTGTGTGTGTAGTAGTGTGTGTGTGTGTGTGTCGTTTCTGGGTTAACAGCAGTAAGTGAGTCATGACTTTGACATTTCCATGCAGAGCAGTGTATTACATTACCCCTGTGAGCCACATGCCAAGCTTTTATCATCTCCATTCATTTACTGACCCTGAGCAACCTGCAACCTTTAACACACACGGTACACACACAGTGCACACACACTCTCTCACAGAGATGGGACTCTCTGATGTGGAGGGAATTCAGGTCTCTGCAGTTAAGTGGCCAGCCTCGGACTGAAGAGGGATGTGTGTGAGTGTGCGTGTGTGTGTGTGTGCATGTGCGTGTGTGTGTGTGTGAGCATCCTACCGGCAGCAGATGACAGCCTTGCAGGAGAGCGCGAGGTCCAGGAAGGCCTGGCGCAGCTCGAAGGAGAGGGCGTACTTCAGCGTCTGCCCGTCTATGATGAGCGCCAGCTCGTTCTCCTTCCCCAGGGAGTCTCCCAGGGACGAGCAGTGGGCCGTCAGGGCGGCGCGCGTCGCCTGCAGGGGGCCACACACCCGAGGTCAGGGGGAGCACGGACACACACAAGACACGCCACACACACACACTGACACGCCACACAGCAACACACACACTGACACGCCACACAGCAACACACACACTGACACGCCACACACACACACACACACTGACACGCCACACACACACACACACTGACACGCCACACACACACACACACACTGACACGCCACACACACACACACACACACTGACACGCCACACACACACACACACTGACACGCCACACAGCAACACACACACTGACACGCCACACAGCAACACACACACACACACACACACACACACACACTGACACGCCACGGTGAAACTGTGGGAAAGTCTTAATGTTGGTGGAAGCTGAAGGAGGCGTTTTAAGTGGTGCCACTGGGGCTGTCAATGCCCCTGTCGTTTTCTTCCACAAACGCATCTGGTCTCTATCACCAAGCGCACCCCTGAGCCACACACACACCTTACTGTACAGGAACAGGCATTAGCAGAGAGGGAGTACAATGGTCCGAAGGGAGGGAGACAGGGAGGGGGAGGGAGACAGAGACAGAGACAGAGAGAGAGAGAGAGAGAGAGAGAGAGAGAGAGAGAGAGAGAGGTCAATATTGTGAGAGAACAAGTAAGGAAGGGAGTAGAAAGTGATCTGTGTCATGAGGACGGTAGCGCTCCAGGCTGCGTTCATCTCTTTTCATTCAGAGCAACACTATCTCAACTCTTGTACCACGTCAACACAGCCACACATTAGTACCGTGTATCGTTTACGGTCCGAAACACAGTCCCTTCCCCCCCCATACACACATTAGAAGGTATAAAAACAAGCAGGACAGGGTGTGTGCGTGAGGCGGTGAGTGTGTGGGGCTGTTATGGGGCAGAAGTTTGGGGCAGTTTTGATGGAGCTGATGATAATGGAGGAGCAGGGACTAATAGAGAAAACAAACATCTCATCCACCGTAATGAGGAACATGTGGAGGAGCCGGCACGCAACACGCTATGAGGCCACACACACACACACACACACACACACACAAACACATAGAAGAGATATGACATACAGACATACAATCTGACGGGGCTAAAAGTATATTTGATTCTGTAATCATTACATAAACTTCAGACGTGCTGATGAAGGCATCTTAAAAGACTAACATTGCTATTATGTTATTCTCATACAACACACACACACACACAGAAACAGTGGCACCAACGCACTGTCTAGAGTATTCCTGGCAGCTGACCCTAGCTCATCCTGTCATCCATACTGAGATGACCCCTCTGTCAACTTGCCACTGTGTGAGAGACTTCTCAGTAACACACACACACACACACACACACACACATACACACATCCTTTGTTCCCACAGACATACATCCACCTCAACGGGCCATTTTTCCCGCTAAAAGTAATGCCTGCTCCACATTCCCTCTAAAGCACGACCCCAGTGCTCATCTCCCAGAATTCCCTGTCCTTGTTCTCTCAGCCCGGAGCTGTGTGTTTTCCTTTGTGCTCCGGAATTCCTGTTTGCATTTACCTTCTCCCAAACAGGCCCAAGAAAAACACAAATAGAATGACGGGATTAAAGGAGATTACAGGTTGTCAGAGTTCTGCAAATCACAGTGTGTGTTTGTGTGAGAACGCGCGCGTGTGTGTGCGTGTGTCTATGCATGCATGCGGGTGTCTGTGTCCAAATACACAGTCAGTCACCAATCCTCTACACCCATGTCAAATCAAACATGTGTACTGCAGAGAAACTGCATGTCACGGCGGACGTCTATGTTAGGTGAGAAAGAGGAGCGCTACGTGCTGCGCGGCTAGGCTAGCTGGGGTCTTGGTGCGTGGGCGTGGAAAGCATAGCTAGCAGGGAGCAGTACAGCCAGGCAGGCCATCACAACCCCATGAGGAATATCTGCCTCTCCTGGTTGTAGCCTTGGGTATACACAATGATATAATGACGCTCTATGACATGTGCACATGCACACTCATACACATACACACACAAGCTAAATGGACAGCAAACAGCGTAATGGCTTTGCATAGAAGTGCTAACGGCCCTCAGCTACTTGTCAGGGCATCCCCAGAGAAGACTACAGCAGCACACACACACACACACACCTTCTCACACACACACACCCCAACAAAGGACAATGCTACAAACCCACTCCATAAAAGCTGAAACAGAGAGCTTGAGTGGCCTAAACTGACGATCACTAACCAAAGACTGAACACAAGTTAGCACAACAGCTGGCCAAACAAACTAAGCCGGCTAATGCAGAGCAACCTAACAGAACCTGTCTTGTTCTGTCTTAGTTAATTTCCAGACTTCTAGTCGTGGAGCTGAACCATGGCATGGAACTGGCTACTGAACTTTAATTAAATCTGAATACAAGAATACATTGTTTTGTTAACCCGATAGTGTGGAGACTGTGTATACAAAACATAACCCACGGGCATCATTTAGCAGCAATTGCTCATTTTTCTCACGCAGAAATAAGTTGTTCCCAGTTTAGAGGGGTCTGAACAAATCAAGTCATGGACATATTCCCTTGTCATCGAATGACAGAACTGAGCAAAAAGCATTTTCATGTTCCAAACTAAATGTTGTTTTATTCAAATGCATCTTAGCTGAGAACAAAGCGAAACACATTTTCTCACACACACACACACATCAAAAACACATGGACGCGCACACACACACACAACTACATATTTTGTAAGCCATGTTCTCAGGCCCCTGTATGGAATCTTATCATGTTTATATTTAGAGCTGCGAGAGCTGAGGGGGGGAGGTCACCTTGTCTCACACACACACACACACACACACACACACACACACACACACACACACACACACACACACACACACACACACACACACACACACACACACACACACACACACACACACACACACTCTGCACATAGGTAGGGCTAGCCTTAAAGGGGCGAGATCTGTTCCCCATTCATAGATGGGAGGGGAGGGGTGGTGTGTGTGTGAGTGAGTGTGTGTGAGGTGTGGAAAGGCATGCTCATATCTGAGGTGCAGATTCTGTCACCGGTGAGATTTAATACAGCGTTTAATTATCCCAGCCAGAGCATCTGTCTAAACAAACATCCACATCCTCCACTGACAGACACAGACATGCATGGACACACACACGAGAACAGATGCATAGATAAGTATACACACACACACACACACACACACGTGTCCTGCTGTGTGAAGAATTCAGACTTGGACACCTACAGTACCTATAAATCGCAAACGTCACACGACTTGTGTTGCCTGGGTTTCTGAGGAGCGTGAGTGCGTGTGAGAGAGAGAGCTATGGGTGGATGGAGAGGGAGAGAAATGATTAATGGGCAACACACAGTGAGGATGTTTGTGTAGGAGTTGTAATGCGGGCGGTGTGACAGGACTAAGGGGGGTTGTGGGTAAGATTGATGAAATGTATATCCAAGACTATCGCACTCATCTGGGTGTACGCCACCACCTTTACTGTAAAGACTGTGTGTGTGTGTGTGAGAGAGAGAGAGTGTGCGAGAGAAAAGAAGGCCTAGCGGTGTGTGTGTGTGTAAATGAGAAATAGAGGAAGGGTTACCGGGGGTGTGTGTATACATGAGCTAGAGGGAGGTTTAGCGGATGTGTGTGTGCATGTGTGTGTGTATATATGTGTGAGGCATCTGATAGGAGGGTGACAGATGGAGCCTGTCCCAGCGTCACAATCCCAGGCCGCCATGTTTACCCAGGAGGCATTGCTCGCTCGATTTGTTTTGACGAGAAGGAGCGCCAAAAGGAGATCGCATTACGCCCTCACTCATCCCAGATGTCTCTCTCTCTCCCTCTCTCCCATCACCCTCAGATGTCTCTCTCTCTCTCTCGCTCCCTCATTCTCTCATCACCCTCAGATGTCTCTCTCTCTCTTACCCCGTCTTTCTGCTCTGTCTTTTTTAATTCCATTCCCTCCGGATTGACTCTCTCCCTTACAAAATACAATTAACAAATTCCGTCTTACTCGCACACATATACACACATACCTGCTCTCCTGGCTACTTAAATATATCATTCTGGCTCTCTCTCTTTCTTTCTCTCTCTCTCTGACACACACACAGGCTGTCTAGTGTCTGGGGAGAGGGGGGAGGTGCTGACAGCTGGATAGGTAGTAGCATGAAGGAGACATGGAAAAGGAGAGGGGGATGGAGGGGGGGAGACATCCGCTAGACTACAAACCGCAAGATCAACAGATGAGCTCGGTCTCACAATAGGACCAGAAGTAGGTGTGTGTGTGTGTGTGTGGGGGGGGGGGGGGGGGGGTCGGGCAGGACAGACCTCAGAGGGACATGGGCCAACAGGCCGCTGGTGTAAAAGGTGACATTTCCGACACCGTGGAGCTTCTGCTTTCTGTCACTGCAGAGTTCCAGATTCAAACCCACCCCCTCCCTCCCTCCCTCGCTCGCTCCCTCCCTCCCTCCCTCCCTCCCTCCCTCCCTCGCTCCCTCTCCCCCTCTCAGTACAGCAGTTAGATCAGTGCCGTCAGATACCACCAAGACGTTTGCTTTCATCCTTACCACCCTGCTCTTGCCAGTGTTCTGGACATGATCTCTCACTCTCCAACACTCACTGAACACACACCGTTGTATCGATTGATGAAACCCAACACATATGAAGTTAAGATTAGGTTTCATGATTTTTTCCACGAAATATAGTGATGAGATACAATCAATTATCAGTCATGGGTTAGTGTTAGTGCACTCCTGCACTCAAAAATAACCTACTTTTCAAGCTACAGTGAACACATACAAGTCTTTTGTCTCCTCACAAAACTTCTATCCATATGTCCACCACTCTCTAAAGGGCACATGTTGACCTCGATTCCTCTGTCTAAACAATCACAGGGGTTGCACACATCTCTATAAACTCCCTGTGAACACAAACGTACACACACACACACACACACAATGTACACACTCAAGACATGCTAAAAGGTTTATGGGCCATAATCCCTCCTGCTATCTGTCTCCTGTCTGTCTCTCATAACAACACAAGAGCTTGCAGACAAAGAGTAAGTGAAGTTAACTGTGTGTGTGTGTGTGTGTGTGTGCATGGATCGCAACTCTCACATGACAGTCATCTAGTCACAGAACACATACCCGATGTTAGCAGTTATGTAAGCCTCACTGCAAATCTAATCTGAAGAGTTAGGAACAGCTCAACTCTTTCCTTCTGTGTGGCTGTTTCACACACACAATCCGTTTCATGTTGTTTACCGTTCACTAAAGTAGATCACACTCATGAAAATTGTAAAAGAGGCTGATGAAACACACTAGGCATGCTTGCATGTGTATGCCTGTGTGTGTATGTGTGTGTGTATGCCTGTGTGTGTATGCCTGTGTGTGTGTGTTTAAGGGACAGACAGAGAAAGGGGGAGAGAGGTAAAGCAACAGAGCGGTATCTGTCTCTCTTTCATCCTCTTCTCCAGGACGACACCAGACACCTTAATCACCTCCACCTGCGTGCAGACAATGAGCCACACCCACAAATCTGCACACCACACCCTAGTTCCCACGGTTACCTTCTGTAGACAACCCCCCCACCCTCAACACACACACACACACACCCTCTGTACACACACACACACACACACGAAGACGCACAAGCAAAAGCACACACGTTCAATGTCACATACTCTCTTGCATGGTGAAAAAGAGTGAGAGAAAGAAAACTTAGAGGAAAGAGGAGGGGAGGAAGGAGAGGAGGAGGGGAGGAAGGAGAAGAAGGAGAGGAGGAGGGGAGGAAGGAGAGGAGGAGGGGAGGAAGGAGAAGAGGAGGGGAGGAAGGAGAGGAGGAGGGGAGGAAGGAGAGGAGGAAGGAGGGCGTACTCACGTCCAGTGAGTCCTCGTTGACGATGATGAGGGACATGCCATGTGTCACCAGGCGACAGGAGTAACCTGAGACAGAGAGACAAGGGTCACTTTCTCCTCCACTCTCTCACTCCATGCACTGATGTGGACAGGTCATACTGAACAGGTCATACTGCCATACTGAACAGGTCATACTGCCATACTGAACAGGTCATACTGCCATACTGAACAGGTCATACTGCCATACTGAATGGTAAACAACATCTTAAAATGGTTTCTTATTTTGGTTTATTGTATTCCCCGTTCCTCCACCCATCCTCCCCCTCTCCTCCCGCTGTCCTCCCTTCTTTACCTCTCTGCCTCACCCCTCTCCCTCCTTCTCTCCATCTCCTTCCCTCACCAATGTTGATGGCCGTCTCCTGCTTGTCCCCTGTGAGCACCCAGATCTTGATGTCGGCCCTCATCAGAGTAGCGATGGTCTCTGGAACCCCCGCCTGGAGACGGTCCTCTATGGCAGTGGCTCCCAACAACAGCAGGTTCTGACACACACACACACACACACGCACACACACACACACACAGAGAGACATGTTATGTACAACATGAAACATCGTAAGTCATTTAAAATGTAGGACGACAGATTTGCGCATGTCTTAACTGTGTCTAGGAAACCACTATACCCGAGAGTGTGTGTGTGTGTGTGGCACTGCGTCCAGAAGACACCATAGGCTACATGACAGGAATGTGGATGTGAGCAGAGTTGTAGATGTGGCAGTGTGCCAGGCCCAGCCATGAGAGAGCAGGGCTGTTCTTCTGACACTCTGTCTTTGGGCCAAGCAGCAGCTTCAGAACTGGCTGTTAATGTCCCCCCCCAGCCCCCCCGACTATAATTTGTTCAGTATTTACAAATACACACACACACACACACTCCCAGCAGGTAACACTGATGTGTTGTTTGCTCCACATTTATAGGTCTCTTGGCAGACTAGTGCAGGTAATTAGCTCTGTGGTCTTCCAGTCTACCTCTCCCCCTGCCCAATCCCTCACTTCTCTGCTCTCTGTTCTCCCTCTCTCTGTCTCTGTCTCTCTCTCTACCTCCCTCACGTATTCGCTTCAACCTTTTGCTGAGCTGTCTCCCTTGGGTAAAAAAAAAAGAGAAGCTAATTAAGCCAAGAGAAAAAGTGTAATGCGAACTTTTGCCGTGGTGAAGAAACATCTAGAAACGTCTGTATACTGAAGCGGTGGGCGAGAGAGGAACAAGTTCCAAATTCAACATGCTAAGGCTACAGAAGCGTTTCCAATGGATTACTGTTTGACTCTCAGCATATTGACATTTTCTGACTTTTTTTCCCTCTGTGGTTGAGGTGTTGTGGGTGGCAGCAAGCAATGGGGACACACTGCCCCCTTCTGGCTTCTAACATCTACAGCAACCTTATAACATTACAATTAGTCATT